>NC_090918.1:5152659-5204259 GCF_040956055.1 Brachionichthys hirsutus | reverse complement strand
GTGGGTTCGTGACTTCCTGCACGCGTCTGAACGCTGACTCGTACAATCCCGATTCGTTTTGATGGCGTTCATCCATTCCCCCGTTCCACGATCTCCGTCAGAGATTTGAACATCGACGTAAATCTGGCCATTTGCGTCACGCTACCTATTTAGCATTGGTTAGCCGACTCTTATTGACTTTGCCCCGTTACAGATTTGCTTGACTTCCTTCGGCTTGTGTTTAGCCCGACCTTTGGATCGACATGTTGCTATTGCAGTGGAGCTACTGCGCGCTCGCTGCGCCAGGCGTTTTTCCCAAGGCAGTCAAACGCGCCGCACAATGCTACCCAATGCTACGTTTAAGGGTCACCTGCCTCGCCACCTTTCGCGCGTGTTGCGTTTTGACTCACTGCCGTTCGGTTTTTCGACATACGAACACGACCACCGCTTCACTTTAGCCCCGGCCGTTTGGAAATGTCAGCCGTGCTGGAATCAATTAGCACGAAGCTTTTAGCGCCATCTCCGGCGCCAAATCGCTCACAGGTGAGAATCAGTGTCATCTACGTGCACGCCGAAGCAGGACGACGGCTAACCCAAGACGCTTCCTAGACATCAGTGAAAGTGACACACACGCGCGCACACACACACACATTGTGTGGTGGCATTTAAAGGGGGGGGGGGGGCAGGCTGCTTGAAGGGATGTGTGTTCCTGCTGTCCAATCAATGTGAGGACAGGAAAGGAAAGGCTGAGGGCCGGGATAACACTTTACAACACTCACACCTCACAGCGTGCACACGTCACCGCACGTTAGAGTCAACACACACACACGCACACACACACGCACACACACACACTCACACACAAACTGCAGGCGTCGTCTCTCTGGCCGGAGAAAGACGACGCCGTGGGTTTATCGGCGCTCCCATCGGCCTCCCGGGGAAGCTGGACTCAGGTCAGTTCTGGTGGCGCCGGCGTGGACGACAAAGCCCGTTCTGACACACACACACACACACACACACACACACACACACACTCACACACACAGCAGGAGTCGGCCCGTATTAAAGGGTTTGGCAGCCGTGTTGAAGCCGTCAGACAGCCAATCAGGGGATCGATGGCAGCCGTGACTCGCCCACTGACCCGCGCTGTTATCTCCGCTGCCCCCCCCGTCTCTCCCACCCTGTTTTTTTTTCCCTATTTTTTCCTTCCCCCGCCTTCTCTCCAACTCTTCCTTCTTCAATCGGTAAAAAGTTTCTCCTCTTTCCTTGCATCAGCCCCCCCCCCTCCCCTCCCTCCCTCCCTTCCCCTCGCCTGGTTTCTCTGGTCTAATGAACCTGGGGGGTCTCAGGGCAGCCTCCGCTGGGTTGATTAGGATCCTCATTAAAGGAAGAACCTGACCAGACTCCCTCCCTCTCCTCCGTCCACCGGCCATCCCTCCCCATCGCTCCCTCGTTCCGCCCTGCCCTGCCATCCAGAGTGGCGTTTTTAATTACCCAGAAAGAAGCCCGATGATGCGCACCGCAGCGAGCATGCGTGCGTGCGTGCGTGCGTGCGTGCGTGCGCGTTCCTGCCTTTATCTTCCTGCACTGATCGGTTCTAATGAAGTCAGTGTGTGGCGTGAACTCCGTGGGAAGGCTTATCATGAAAACAGACATTACTGTCGAGCTCGGAACGCAAAACCAAACACAACAGCCGTTTGGGTTTTTATGAGTCTAAGGCAGTAATGAGCAAAAACAAAAAGGCCTGCGAGGAGAGAGGACGAGACCCGGGAAGAGCGGACGACAAAGCTCCAAAGTAAACGGTGCATTTTACATCAAGGGCGGGAGAATGGAGGCGCGGAATCGTGGAGGAGGAGAGGAGAGAAGTTGAGGTTCAAGTTTGGGTTCTTTGGTGCTCAACGGTGGGATCGGATCAGATCAGCGCCGCTCCACAGGACGCCCGGGGCCAAAAACCCAATCTGATTATGTCGCATGAGGAGACTAATCTCTGCTGAATCTGTCTCCGCCTGATTCCCAAAAACAAAAGTGTAATCTGCAAGTGTTTGCCGTGTTTCCGCAGATCGACGCCGCGACTCTTTGTCTGCTAATTATCCTCTTTCTGTTCAGGAGGACTAATCGCTCTGCATCCTCACAAAGCGCTTTCATCCGCTACCTTGCTTGTCCCCGAGGCCGCCGGGGCTCCGACGGCACAAATCGCCCATTAGTGAACCCAACCAGCGCTTTGTTTTTTTCTGGGCTTCAGTCCCGAAATAAGTCCCTTTTACTGGCTCCAACCGAAACGCACGAGCACCGCTGAGCACCTTTTCACCGACCGTCCGGAGAGATGACGATCGACTTCCAACTGCCCCCCCCCCCCAAAAAAAAGTCACAGAGTCTCCCTGCAGTTTCAAACGGTCTGGTGATTCCTGGAAATGAAGGAGCGAGATAGAAATCATCCCGATTTGGGCAGAGGAGAGGAAGCGCGGGGCTTATCAACAAAAGCAGCGCTCTGGGATTTAGTGGGTAAATTGTTGGACTCGGGTTAACCTCCCAGGTGGCTGATGGGAAGCACTTTTTTTTTTCCTGGCGTCTCCTCTTCTTTGCTTTTGTCTCCCGTTGGTCTCCTCACGGCGCCTCCTCCACCTGTTGCTCTCCTTATCGACGCCCGGAGCACCTGCTATTAGCTCCGTCTGCTAACTTGAGATAAAAGCCCCGTGAAAACATCTCAAAGAGGAGGGACTTGGTGCTCTGGGATTTTGGAAATGTCCCTCCCATTTCTGCAGCGCCGACTGTCAGCCCGCCGGCAGCGTCTACGCTAACCTGGGCCGGCGTCGGAAATGTCACTTGGTGCATTAGCATTTAGCCGCCGCGCACTGCTGTCAATCTGGGTTTATCTTTGACACCCCCTATGGTCTCTCACCTTGCCCCCCCTCCCAGTTACTCATTGTGTTAATAAGGCAGGGGGACAGTAGAATTTATCAGGGCCAGACACTCCCGCCCCGGCGGCCATTACTCATCCACAGAGCAGCACATGCCAACAGCGGCTAATTGCTTTCTTTACTTTGGCACATGTGACATTCAGCCCGGTTTCCAACGGAGGAAGACGGTTGTCCTTCACAGCGCAACACTCGGTAGAGCGCTAGAGCAGAAACCGACGGTTCAAAGTGCAAATCAAAACAAAAACATGACAGATGCTAGCGGGGTTAGAAAGTATAGCACGCTCTCTGAGGCACAGCAGCATTGTCTTAGCATTGTTAGCCACTAACTGCTACCGGTTGCTTTCTGAAGCCGCATCGTCTGCTAATTAGCACAAGCTCCCCTTCTATTGGATACCTGGTTCCATCGTAGGAGAGTACCTCCTCACAGGACTCCACTCAGGCCTCTGGAATGTTCCACAAGAAGAGTAGAAGCAGGTACTTCTTACCTGAGAACGTTAGCCTTATGTTAACCTCTGGACTGTTCTCTCTCAGTAACGGTTTCATTTCTTACTAGCAAGTTTGTGCAGTCTTTTAAATAGATTTTTAACCTCCAGACATTTGCACCAATAGTCCAGGCTTTAGCATAGCCTCCCCAATGCACATCCAACTGTGAAGGCAAAGGTAGACACAGGTGAAATTGCAGAAATTGCACAGTCAGCGATTTCCTTCTGTCGCGAGCAAGAGGATTATTTATCAAAACGGCGGTGGACGGTCCGATATCTCACGAAGCTCTTTGCTTTGTTCGGTGGCAAAAGGAGTAATGAGTGGATCGGAGTGACATTTCCAGCAGGAAAGACATTGATCTGGAAGCTTTCCGAAGATCCCCATTGTCCCGTTTGCTCCGAAAACAATGGCTGACAGGGAGGAAATATGTACGCTATCTATCTGCAAGCAAGCGCACAAAGACACAGTCGCAAATCTAAAGGGCAAACTCAGAATTTTATAAGCCTCTATATTTGTTATTAATCAAGAGTTCCTTCGCCTCGGGAGACGTTCCCCTGTTTTTATGCGCCTTATTTCAGAAGCCGACTGGCGCCTGCCGATAGAATTTATTGGCATCAGTCAAAGTCAACAGGGACCTAAACTACTTCTTTCGGAATTCAAACGCTGACCTACAGTAAGAGTAGACACAAGTAACAGAACATTCTTTAGGGGGGATTTAAGCGAGCCAACTGGCGTGACTCTCAGCTGATTTGATCTAATCCTGCCCACAAAGGCTGACAGCAAATTTCTTTTAGGCGTCCCTTGACTTTTGGCGAGCTAATAAAACTGTCACCATTATATATCATTATTTTCTTTTTTTTAAATCTGGGCTTCAGTATCTCCTGAGATGTGTCTTTTTCCCAATTCACGCTTTGAACTGGGAATCTGCTCCCGGATTTGCCTTTTTTAAATTTAAATCATGCTATAAGTGAGGCGATATATCGTTTCACAAGCACGTTTTCTCTGCTTTCACGCCAGCACAATGTGCTCGACTTCCTCTTGTCTCAGCCGATGGTATGTCGGGCCACAGTGCTGCCACCCAGTGGTCAGGAGGGTTAAACAACACAAAATTAGAGATTAAGTGTGCAGATATGATTACTCCCCTATTAAACAGAGGGCAAAGGGGCCTGAATAAGTTTTAAGTTCTGGTTCCTTCCAAGTTCTTCTAAGTGCACCTGAAACCTCAGCAGCTATCTGACCCCCCCAGGCTGGGTTAATGGCTCTTTGCCCTTTGCCACTCATATTATCATAACCCAGCACTGTCTGATTACAATGCCTAACGCAGGCAGATGGAGGCCCGGTGTTGCTGCGCCAATCAAAATAATGTCATTATAGTGGAATAATGGCTGCGGTTGCCAGTAAAGCCAGAGAGGGGGGGTGGGGGGCGAGATGGGCTGTTTTTATTGCCCCCGAGAGGCCAGTAAGATACAATCAGCAGGGTGTGACTTACAGTCTGGGAGCCCAAAGCCCATCCACAACACCTCCCCTCAACTCCAAATATTGCCTTCGCAGACAGTCGGGGGAGCAGAGGGAGCAGCCTTCATGAGGAGGGGGGAGGGGGGAGGAGGGAGGAGGTGAGCACAATGGCTGCTCCTCTGTTTGCTTTAGCTGCAGCATGAATTAGTGCGCAATGAGGAGGATTTTGCATAGACGGCTAGTATTGTGTGTGTGTGTGTGTGTGTGTGTGTGTGTGTTGGCCAGCTCTCCAGTTATTGCTTTTGAAGTTGTTAATTAAACCCTCAACCATCTGGTAGCTGAATGAAATTACACTGAGCCTCTCAGCCATGAAAAAAACATGACTGACTGACTAAATGAATAAATAAATAGTATAATAATTTAATAAATGTTCCAAATACCTGTTGTCTGGGGGGGGGGAGTCTTATTAATGTAAATATGCCGCTCCGCACCGTCACCCCCGTTGTGTGCCAATGTGTGTGTGTGTGTGTGTGTGTCGGATGCACACTCACGGGGGCCTTGCAGGTGAATCAAAGACGCCTGTCATTGTGTCAGCCTTTGATCTGTGGACGTCTTCCTCTCCCGCTTTTCTACTCTTCATCGCGTGCGGCGTTCCATTTCAGCGTGCGTCTCTTCCAGGGAGGGGGGAGGAGGAGCTGGGATGTTGGATTTAATCCGAAACGACCGCCGCTGCCATTTAAATGAATGCAAGGCGCATTGCATCGTCTCCGATGGCGCGTTAACGCCATGCTCCATGCGTGCCATGCGTGGCATGCGTGGCGTAGCAGGTATGATAGCGCAGCAACTCCTTCGTCGGTAGATTAAACGCCTCACAGTGAGAGGTGAGTTTTGGCTTAAAAGCTTTTGGGCCAGCGTAAATTGTCAAATCAATTGAAGTTCATTTGGAGTGTGGGATGAGAACGCTTTGGATTGGAAGCTAAAATGCCGGTTCTATTGGATCCATCATCTCCTGAACCGGACGGATTACCTTTCAAAAAGCAGCCGATGCAAACTGCAGGAGACGGATGTTAAGATAAATAACTCTCACCTTAACGATTGATTTAGCGTTAGCGTGAAGGAAATGTCAGGACGTTCGCTGGGATCCGCCGGGAAACCAGGAGAGTGGAAAGCTTTATTCTGGATGGAACCCGGACCAGTTCCCACGACGACCACAGCATCACATCCCCGGCAGCGGTCATTATCAGCATCCTCTAGGAGAACCGGGACGAACAGGAAATGACATTACAGGAAAGGAAAAGCTCCAAATCGGCTCACACACTTAAACACGGAGAGTTTTTGATGTAAATGTCCGTTCAGAGAGCTAAACGCTAACAAAGGGACAGTGTGCAGGGACATTAGCCGCTGCGCTCGCTCTCCCTCTGTTGTTCCGAGATGAGATTCCATTAGACGCCATTAAATCTCTGCCTGAGAGCCCTCGGAAGCTTCACAATTACAGAACTAAAACACAAAAAAAAATCACAAACCTCATCGAGCGCTCCTCTGCCTGGAGTCGCGTGGGAGCCGTTACGCCGGGGCCCCGGCACAGCCCGAGTCAGAGGCTCGGCAGAGCTCATTAGAATGACTAAGAGCCCGGGCCGAGGCCCTTATGTGGAAGCCATTATGGAGCGGGGCTCTTGTGCCGGAGCCGTAATGGAGGCTCTCCCCCCGGCAGAGCAGAGGCTTGAGCTGGAACGGAGCGGCTGGAGAGCTGACCCGGGCCGAGGTGCTCCAAACACGCCGGCTATTGTTCCGGCTGGTCGGGGGGGCCGAGGGCCCGCCGCTCGGTGGAGAGCGCGGAGGCGGTTTGCTGAAGGATGGTGATGTCAGACGCCGCTACGCTCCTTCCTGTTCAGTTCAACCGGGGGGGGGGGCGCAGCGATTCCCGACTCCTTTCCATGATGTGCTTCCCAGATGGAATGTTTAACTCGCTCCTTCCTGTAATATTGACGAGATTGTTGGCAGTCGTGAATGCGGGGTCATCTCAGAGTGCGTGTGTGTGTGTGCGTGCGTGCGCGTGCGTGCACGTGTTCCTGTCTGCATCACTAGTGTGTGGGCACCCGAGCCGTGAAGCTGTTGCATGGCCGCATCGATTTCATTCACTATTCACATCTCCTCTACGACTCCCCTCCCTCCTCCCCGGTCCTCCCCATCCTCTTTTGGTCCATCGCCCATGGCAATGGCTCGCCTTGGTAACCAGCAGCTGAGCAGGAAGTGGGCGGCGGCCTGGTGAGCGGAGGACCTCCAGTGAGAGTGGCGTAAGGCACCGACGTGACGAGGGGGCTTCGATCTGCGCCGGCGGCCGGGGTCAGGGGTTGATGGCGGCGGCGTTCCGTTGAGGCCCGGAGCTACGGATGCTAAAACCAACAGCGGCTTCATGTGAGGGCTCGGAGAAGTCCTCTAGTGCCTCCTAGTGGGGGTGTGGGGTATTTCCAGCCGGGGTGTTGGGGCGGTTGTGTCGATGGGGAAACATGGTTCCACTCGCCCAGCTAGCATCAATGCCAACCGCTAACGTGCTTTCAGCTGTATTTCGTGTTGTCCATGCAGTCCCATGACCCCCCGGCCCTCCTCGGTTCGGTTGCTGCACGCGTGTTGCCGCCGGCTTGGCGGGGGCTCAGTGCTTACTCAGTAATTCCCTGCTCCCAGGCTGTGTAATCCAGCAGCCCGGGCCAAGCATCCGCATCCAGTCAGGCTGGGGGGGGGGGCGCTGCCCGGACCCCCTGATGCCTCGCTAAGCTCTCCAGCACAGAGCAGTTTACCGCCACCGGATTGGTACAATCAGCGCCTGTTGGTGCTCGCTGGCTGCTGCCCCCCCCCCACCCCCACCCCCCCACATCTTTCATGCCGGGCCAAAGCGACTAACACACAGTCGCATACGAATTTCTGTCTCTTCACATCATCCGTTACGGCGCTCACCGCCTCTTCCTTCTCTGTCCTCTCTCTGGGAATGCTGGGAACGCCGCCGTCACAACTGCTGAATAGAGATCTCTGATTTTGCATCTTTGCCACTTGCTAATTTGCTAACAGGACCCGCGGGACGGTTCCATTCTGCTCGCCGTCATGTGATTTACAGCCACGTCTGTGTGCGGCTGAAGCATCCGGCCGCTCCGGGCCGCTCCGGGCTCTGGAACGCTGCTGAATTGGCCGGTTCATGAAGCATCCATTGGAAGCCTCCATAATGCGACATAGTTGGGAATCAGAACAGAACAGGTCAAGGGCGTCGACCAGAGCGACACAAAGGGAGGAGCTTAGAAGATACAGGTGAGATCATTCAGCCCCCCCCCCCCTCTTTCCTTCTCTCTGGACCTGCTGGAGGTTTCTTCCGGTTTGGACTCACTTCCATAAAACAAGCGCACCTGTGGTTGCTCCTAATAAAGCCTGAGTTATCACTTCTGACTCTGCCCCCCCCCCTGCCCCCCAGCTGGTAATAACCACCCCTGATATTGTTCTCCGTCGCTCCTCTTGGTCCTTCACGTCTCCAGATTAGCTCATTGGGTGTTGGACGGATCAGAATACGTTTGGATACGTCCGTTTGCCTGGCATCCGTCGGGGCGCAGCTGTGTCGGCGTTTCCTCCATCACAGCGCCGGTTTAATTGAGGTGGAGGCGTCTGCTCCAACCGCCCACACCCCAGAGCCTCGCTCTCTGCAGGGGGGGGGGGGGGCGCGTCTTCATGCTATGGAAACGGATCAATGCAAAAGCAACAAGAACTGTCGCCTTGGAAACCATATTCAATCACACGATTTGTAGACGTTATCAGGTCAAGAAGATAAAATAAATCAGACACAGAGCTTCGGCGCCGCTGCAGCGCTTTGCTACCGACTGGAAGGAGCGGCGTCTTATTGACTCTGATTTAACTCTTGGCGAGTTTTAATAAGCACATTTCCCAAAAGGTCGGAATATTGTTTTAAATGAACGCAACGCAAATCGTAACAATGCGAACTATCGACTGTGTCAGCGTCCGGAAACAAAAATCGGAGCACAGTAAGGAGTCCACAGCTGGACCTTTGGGCCCAGCGCCACAGCTAGAATCGATTAGCGGTGGCAGGCCATTGTCTGAAAAGTCACCGCCGACACGCGGCGCGGCAAACTTCACAAAAACACACTCAAATGTCGGGGGGGGGTTCTACCTTTGAGTGGCGAGCGTGTGTAGAAGTGTTTGTGTCGGAGGTAGAAATCAAGTCGCCGAAGACGGCGCCGCCTTAACGGGCGGGAAAACGAGCTCTGAGTGGCAGCAGGTGATGGAGATGTGTCTGAATGTGTGTGTTACCTGCCACAGATCCATCACACCTATTGATCTTGAGGGTGGGGGGGGGGGGGGGGGGGGTAAGAACTAACCGTCTCGCACACACACAATCCTGTTCAGAGGTGTCATTGCTCGCCGTTCATCGATCCTCAGCTGAAACATGCGACTGTTTATTCACATTCAAGCCACAGAAAGACGTATTGATTTGTGTGTGTGTGTGTGTGTGTGCGTGTGTGTGTGGGAGGGTCGTAGGAGGAGTGTTTTTTAGAATATTTAAGACTTTTTCTTTTTCTTTTGTTTGCATCGTCTCCTTCAGACGCCGGCGCCGCTCTTCACCTTCTGGTGCCGGCTGTTTAAGAGCCGATCCATTCCTGATCCATTCTTTGTCTGTCAGGAACGCCACGTCGAGCCTCGTTTAATGGGCCGACCTCGTATTTCTGCACACGGCTATCAAGCTAATAAGACGTTTCGGTCTTATTAATCAGCCGTACGCTGATTCATATTTAGTCGGTTTCAACCTGGAAAGTTTCAGCGTTAAATGTTTGTGCTAAGCTCGGCTGGAAAATGAGTTCTGCGGTGAACCTTCACACGAATTTGAGAAAACGTGCTCCGCTACCTGAAGAATCGGCGGCTGATGCGTCACGCTGACTGACTTTACAAACAAATTTGATTCCCTTTTACGTTTGCTCAGTGTGACGAGTCGGTTCATTTCACAGGCGGAGCTTAAAGCCGCAGCTGCTCCTCTCCTCTTCCTCATTCCGGCTTTAGCACAAAGACAATATGAAACTGCTGCTAGGGAATTTGTAATTAAGTGTAAGGGAACCATAGACCGACTTCAGTTTTAATCTTCCTCATGGTCCGCAAGGTTCTCATTATTGAGAAAGCAGCCATGACTTATCTTTAAATGTATTAAAGGCATTTCCATCATATATGATTTCTTCAAAAAGTGAAAATGAAGCTTTCGGGAGCGTTTGAACGCTCAAAGCTAATTGGCTGATTGAATCTCCTTTCAGATTTAAGAAGCTTTATGGAAAGTTTCAACTGCTTCAAAACTCACAGTGGCTGCGCTCTAACTGCAGCTAACGGTTAGCGACTGCGTTTGATGTAGCATAGCGTAGCATTTAGCAGCTGGTTCCCCTGCGAGCTGATTTCTCCCTGACCGCTGCGCGTAAGAATTAGCTACTTCTCGGCCGTTCTATTAGCCTAGAAGCTAATATTTCTCATTGCCATCCAACCAATGGACACAAGGGAAGACATGACTTCCTAAGCTGAACTGGGAAATGCTCCCTGGGGGGGCCTGGCGTCGACAGATTCACACGACTAGCTGTAGTGTTCCATATCGTCTAATGGCCACTTCGCCTGGTTAAAACCTGAACTATCACCGGAGTCGCTGCAGACGAAGAGGAGGAAGACTGAATATCATGAATATCAGAAAAGATAAAGAAAGAAAAGGTTCCTCATGGAATGAGAAATGGATTCTGTTCAGGGGTTGCAGGAAAATAAATGGCAGGTTGGACTCGATTTGAAAACGCACAGCCACGTGAAAAGGGAAGAACTCCGGCATCGGCGGGAAGGACGGGAAAACCCAACGGTGCGACTCGACTGCTGGATTCAAGGAAAGGCAAAGGAAGGTCAGAGGTCGGCTGGTTGATAAACGCCCGCCATGCTGGGGTTTGACACCCACCATCTTTGCCTCTCCTCACCTTCACCTGCCCTCGCCCCCCTCCTAACTCCCCCGTGGGTCTTTTGTAGGGTTATTTTCCGGCCTGGCGGAACCCCTTGTTTCAGCGTGTTGACCTTTAGAAGTGAGTGATGGCTGCTCTTATTGTCTGTAAGGCAATAACTGTCTGGACACGGGTAATCTTCACTATGTTCGTGTCAAATCGAGTTTCCTGCACAAAGCACCGATGGCTTTACACACACACACACACACACACAAACACACACACACACACACGCACGCACACACAGCTCCACTCCATAACCATCGGAGGCACTCAAAGGCAGCAGGGATCCGTGTGGTGGAAAGGTCAGGAATCTCCGCACCTGCATGGAAAGGTTAAAAGCAGAGCTGGAAATAAGCTCTCACGCCGGGGCAAGAGGGCAACAGCCGTCATCACAATCCCGTGATCCATCCGCCTGATACCCCCTCGCCTTCCTGCAGCGCGCGTTGTGAGATCCGACGGGGAAGGAGAATGCTCAGGAAATGCTTCGGGATAGGGAGCGAGCAAAACAAGGTGTTTCCGAAGGCGTGTGAAGGTGACAGGTGACAGAGAGGTGTCAACAGGTGAGTCCAGATGTGGTTGGTCAGGGGACGGCGCTCAGACCAAAGAAAGACACAGAAAACACGAATGGACACACCTTTAATCTCAGGCTGGACTCATTAGGGGCTGGACTATTGTCCCGCCGCTCCTCCTCTTCCTCATGACGCCGCACGCCTTGGTGTTTCCACGTTGAAGTCGGAATGATCCTAAACAACCAGCGAATCTACGTTTCCTGCCGTCACAGATGAGATGAATCTCCGTTAACTCACGTTTCCTGTCTTGCTCCACTTCATCGCTGTCCTGAAAGTTGCTCGTCAACATCCCAGGCCCCCCCGAACAGGGAAGCGTCTACCTGGACGGACGCCTGCGTGGACGGACGCCAGCGTGTCCACGTCTTCCTCCCCACCTGCGGGGATATGGCTGCTGAAATCATTTCACAGGCGCGTCTCCGGCTTGTCATCCCGCCCCGAGGAAGGAGAACCAAAGTGGCACCCGTGACACAGAATCTGCAGAATCTCTGCTCCGACTAAACAATCGAGACGCACTCGCATCGCCTTTCATTTAGCTCAAGGCGCCGGCTCGCTCCGGCGCGCCTGTTCCGATCAATCGTTCTTCCTGCGTGTCTGGCGTGCTGCAGCAGCTCCGGGGACATGCGGCCGCGTCCCTGTGAACGCTCTAAGGTTCTAAGGTTCTAAAGTTCTGCTTTGACAAGAACCAGGACACGGCTGGTCCTCGTGTAAGGAAGGTGCAGCACGCCGTCTTCCTCCTCCTCTTGTCACGTCGCCTCCGGTTCGTAAAGGAAAGCCTCTCTTCTCGCCCGACTCAAACGGATCCATCCTCCTCTAAGCCCCTTTCGCCTCTGACGGAGCTTCCGTTCATCCTCGGCCCCGTCGGCTCAGCGAACGTAGAGTCGGCACGCACACGCGGCTACATCGGGAAAAGGTCAGAGACGGCGCGCGGCGTCCTGGAATGACCTCAGGATGTGTTTTAGGCGTGTTGACACGTGCAGCCGGGCGAGCAGCGCCAGCGGCTTCTCCCGACCAGATGTAAAGCTTCTTAACACATTTCTTTTAGGTTGACGTTTCAGCAACGCCTGGATCTTTCTTTAAAACATATTTTTAAACCTCTGCCATCGAAACTACGTGAAATAATTCATAGTAAACTCGTTGTTTTCAGCAAGGTGGATAACCTTTGTTTACCTTTGAATGTAAATTACCTGTGTTTTTATTCATCTTTATTCATCTTGCGATGCCGCTGAAGGCTTTCCTTTTCATGGTAAAGAGACGTTTCTAGGGTGCGTTCGCTGACCCCCCCCCCCCCCTCCGATAGACGCCGGGCCTGCCTGCCTGCTCAGCTGACGGAGAGTTCCCTTCACAATAAAGTTCAAAGCGGGATTATTAAATTAGAAGAAGACAGAGAGAAGGAAAGACAGCGATGCAGACATCAAACGGAGCGATGGCCTCGTGAGGGGGAGGAGTCAACGGAGAGGAAGTGGTGCCAAGTTCTGAATCAGCGCTCCGGAGCCCACACAAGCCAGCGCCCCCCCCCCCCCTCCACCACCTTTGTGATGAGAAAAGGGAGACGATGGTTAATCCTCTGCTCCGTGGTCATTGTCGTCCGTGACCTATCCCTGGGGGCCGCTGAGCTATAGATAGCCCCCGGAGGCCCGGTTCTAAACGGAGCGCTCACGTCTTCTTGACAGCCCTGGACCAGACACGAAGCGTGGAGCACATGTTGCCGCTTCCTCCGCTGGGCTGATCTAACGCTAACTGATGTCTGTCACCATCCGTCCCTCCGGACGCCGTTTAGGAAGGCGCGCTGTGAGACTCCTCGCACGGGGCCCGTTTGTCTCAGCTGCAACACCGGGAGAACCGTTCCATTTGAAGACATGACATGGAGCCCATCCTTTCTTCCTCGTTTTGTTGCGTAACTTAGGAACGGATTTAAAGAGACAGCGGCTCGTTATTTCTCTCCGTCGCCACGTTTCACATAAAAATATCATAAAAGCTGCAGCAGCAACAGGAGGCACCAAGAATACATAATAAGAAGACTCACCTGGACACCTACCTGTGTCCAGGTGAGGAGGTGCAGCCAATCAGGGAGGAGGCTTCCCAGCCACAGCGGATCATAGTCAGTTCTGTCCCTGTTTGAAACCCGCAAAAGACTCACTTATAATAGAGACCTGATCGGGTCACAGGCCCAGTTCAAGGCCCCGGCTCCTCAGGGGCGGGGAGAAGCATCGTCTCAGCATCATGACGCAACACGTCTGCCTCCCTGGCCTGACATCATTTAGCCTTCAGTCAAAAAAGGAAACGGCTTTTTAATTCAGAGCAGCCGACCCGATCAGAACCGGGGGCCTGCTGGAGATGATTAGGAAGGCAGCCCGTTTGACCCCCGTCCATTAGTCACGCAGCAGAAGAGAGACCACCTTCCTCTGTCCTCCCCCCTTCTCCGTCTGTTAATGGATATTTAAAGGGTATGTCAGAGATCAGGAAAAAAGGTGCGCTGAGAGGTGGGACTCTATATGCATTATACCCCCCCCCCCCCCCCCCCAGAGCAAACACAGAATGAAACACGCATTAAACACACCTCTCTCCACCCAGACGCCCCCCGCGGCCCCGCCTGCACCAACAGCAGCTGCAGCATCCTGTGGCATTAACGCGGTGGCAGGTTATCATCACGCCGCCCCCCCCCCCCCCCCGGCAGCGCTCCAAGGAGCCCGAGCCGGGATGGAATCAGCACTCGGAGGGTTAAATTACGCAGGGAGAAATAATTATGGCCCCCAGTGGGGCGTATCTCTTTGTGTTCTTCTGAGTGCCACGCTGGGTTGTGCAGAGCGCTCACTCCAGTGCGCTCTATACAAGAGATCCAATCCAGGGGGGGGGGGGGCTGATTGTTGTTGTGTTACTGTGCACTCCGTCTCATAGCGCAATATCTGTTCACAAAATAATGTCACCCTCCAATGAAGTAAGGCCCCTGTATTATTTATCGTTTGCTGCCTCGGAGATGCTTTGAGAAAGGCCTCTTTAAATGAACACATTTGAATCGTAATGTGATTCTTTTTATTTATTTATTTTTTCCTCCTTTCGCTTTCTGACGAGAAATAATTTTCTCCGAGGCCGCCGTTCGGATGCGGGAGTTGTGGGGCGTCGGGGATGTTTGTGCTCAGAATCCTGTCAGCTTTGGTTTGTGTTCACATCCCTCCAGATGTTCCGCAGCACCCCCCCCCCCCCCCCCCCTGGAGATGTGTCTTTTAATGTTGCGTTGACTTTTAAATTGAGTTTCGGTGTAGCGAATGTCTTTCTCACATTAAATGGCGAGAGAATCCTTCAATTTACTGTGTTTTACTCCTTGAACCTTTTGTACGGTGGCCCTGAAGGTCAAATCACAACAGCCCCAAGAGGTTCCACCATGGCGTCCTCCCAGGTGCCACGGCGACGAGGCCAGACGTGGAAGCGTTTGCGTTTGTTCTGGCTGGCTGAATAGAAGACTCCGGTGAACGGCTGGTTCCTTCTGCCGCCTGCGTCTCGTATCTGCAGCCAATTACAGCCGAGCGAGCGCTGGTCAATACTTAACGGTTGGTTCGGCTTTGATTGGATGCATGAACTTTCCTAAATGAGGAGGTCTCTTCCTGTTTTCTTCAATTTGCTCCTCCCGCTCGGTGTACACAGGACCCCTTCCGTTTTATCGATGCGTTTGTCGATCTCTGTCAGCTAATTATTTCCCTGTTTCCGTGTCTCTTGCTCCTCTCGGCTGCAGAAGGCATCTCTTTGATTGCTCGGTTTGTCGGAGATAATACCCCCCCCCCCATGCCCCCCCCCCCCGCCCGAGTTCAGGCAAATTGTTCCTTTTCTGTTAGCCCACACTTAATACTTTAAGGGATGGGCCTTTGAAATGGCCACAAAAGGGACAAAACGTGAAATTTAAATGAGGGAGCCTGAATAAAGATTCCTCGCCTTGCAGCTTTCATTTGAGCGCCGCACGCCAGCCAAGAGGGAGGGGGGGGGCGGAATGACCATCATAAATATGGTTTTGATTTTCTAACCATGCGAAACAACAAAGTTACGGCGGGAACATTAGCTGCATTGATCCCGTCTGGTCGATAGAATAAAGCAGGCAATGACCTTTTCCTCATTTGGAGGCACACGATTCCTTGCTGAAAGTCTCACGGGGGCTCCAGCCGAACGCATTAACACAAATTACCAGCTGCCATTAAAGGCCTGCATCAATTCCACCCTGCGCCGCCATTACAGAGCGGCCCGATAAAATGCCTGAAAGCCGTCGTCCTGTGCTCTGGCATTCCTCACACACACACACACACACACACACACACACATGTGCAGACACTAAAACACACGCCGCCCTGGAGGCCGCCGCGGAGCCTATTACACACAGTCTGATTTACAGCTGAGCCGCCTGTAGCCAGGACCATCAAGCCACCGGGCACCAACACGCCGTGACAGTGCAACTAATTGAGCCCAGATAGATCTGCCCGCCTCCAAATGGGCACCTACACAACGATGCCGTACATGCTTTACTGCACAGGACAACACATACAACCAGCAGGCCGACAAACCGTTTGGCTCGGTGGGAATAATTGCTTTTTTGTGTGGTAAAATGCCTATAAAATGGTTTGTAAATGAATAAAACCCCATTAAAATCAGCTTTAGGTAAATATTACTCCCGGCATAAAACTTTATCAGCAGCTTGTGTATTTTATAATCATTAAAATGTTTAGTGACACAGACCTCCAGCATAACAAATCAATCTACTTCTTAATAATGAAATATTCAGCAAAGTAGACACTTGTCAGCGATACATGTCCGCCCACACACGCACGCCCACACCTGGTGCGTGCTGTTGCTAGGCGCTGCACTTCTGACAGTCTCAAAATCAATGATATTAAATGAGGTTTATGAGGGGATAATAAAGTGTGTCACCCTACGTGTGCTCTGATGAAACCTTAATCTCATTAGAATTACAACGCTGCCAAAGACTGTCGAGCAGACCGAGAGGAAAGCACGGATAAAATCGACTTCCGAGAATTACAAGCCAAACCACCAGACAGTGTTTCAACCTGAAAAAAAATTAGAGCACATTTTCGGTGTTCCAAACAAGCTCAATAAAGTGTAGTTTGTCCCAAAGGGAGAAAAATAACCCTGGAGGACGCCACAGTTACAAAATATCAGACACAAACATGTCAGAAAGAATTCCTCAAATAAGTCAATTAAGTTTTGATTTGATGTGTTTAAATCGTGTGTGATTATTACAGACCAGCACCAATTATAAAATGCGGAATATTATCACATTTTAATGCATAATAATGTTTTTAATCTCATATCAGTTTATGGTTGGAACGTTTACTGTTTGCTGCCGCTCTTTGAAACCAGCTTGTTTTTTGTTCATGTAGTTACCAGATTGCGCCAGCAGGGGGGGGGGTGGGGCGCACAGCAACAGTCCGGTTCACCGGCTTCTGCCCTTCAAGTCTTGATGACATGGGTCCATTGCGCACCTGGACTCAACCTCTCCGCTCTCAGGTAGGAATGCTGACTTTGAAGCGCTTGTGTGTCGCATGCTAAGGATGTTATTATGGTCAATTATCTTGGTACTGTAGCGGCTAGCCGTGTTAGCTAACCCTTTGCTAAAGCTCACTGGGTATGTTTGGCGGTCATTCTGAAGCGCGGGAAACCCGAGCGACCTGCGATGCTACACGAGCTATGTTGTAGCTATCATGCTAACGTAACCGGCGCCGTCATTACAGAACGGAACAGAATGCTAGCGAGGCTAGCGCAGAGCATTCGGGTCTTGGTTAGCGGACGGTGTGGTGTGGAGCTTTAGGCATTGCTCGGTTGTAATTAAGTAAATAACACAAGTCAGTGAAATATTATGCACTTATTCAGCAGGGCTATTTATTTAGGGTATATTTATATTGTTTTGCAGTAGGCTGAGTATAGCAACCCTTAATGAACATAAAGAAATATGAACCACCATCGACCCCACGAGGGAAACGCATATCCATATCATGAACGCGATGACATCACAGCAGCAAGGACGGATGTGATAAATGTCTCATAAAAATTCAAAATGTTTGATGGTGACGTTCCCAGTAGCGCCTTTATCTACATGTTTTGCGACAGGGCCCGGCTGCGTAGCATGAGCCTGTCGGTTATTGCTTTGGTGTTGTGCTTCAAAGCCAACGGGAGCATCAGGGCATGTCCAAGCCAAAGTGTTTGGATGTGTGTGTCTGTGTGTGTGTGTGTGTGTGTGTGTGTGTGTGTGTGTGTGTGTGTGTGTGTGCGAGTGTGAGTGCAGTCATGCATACTGTATGTGTGCCGTTGGCCCAGAGCGTTTTTCGGAGCCCTGTTGCTCTCTAACCTTCACAAAGCTCTGGGAGAGGTCAGCATGTCTGCCTTCCTCTGATTCCCACGTCTCCCTCACTCAATCAGACCAGAGTCGTATTTCATCTACCTACATGGACAGGTGGCTGCTTATCTGCAGGTGAAAAAAATGTATTAGACTTTTTACCAGCCTAGAATAATATCCCGGAGCTGGCACACCTGCTGCTGCTTCTGGGAGAGGAGGATTAGACGACGGTTGAATGGAGTCATGACGGGACACAATGCTGGGATTAAAATACTGTACATCCCAGAGGAAGCCCCGGAAAACACTGGAACGCACTTCCCAGGTTTCACCGATGGCTGTCATCATAAAGGGGTGTGTGTCACTGAAGGAGAAATGCTCTAACATTTAAAACGGCTCGTAAAACGCTGATTTAAGTCGACGGAGACGTACAGTCACGAAAAACTTGCAGCTAAATTAATGTAACCTTTGACAGACTCAAAGCCTACGATTTTAAATGTGCAATTACATTATTATATGATGAATGTCATTGATCAGAATTTAGTAGACGATATTTATCCAGCAAAACGGCCAGCGCCTTTCGTCCCACGTGGTTGGTGCGTGTGTCTCGTGCCCAAACGCTGTCATTCAATTATTTATTTGTCGGAGTTGAAAACAGTTTTTGTTCTGCCATTGACTGTCAAGCTAGTGATAGATACCTTGGCTGGAGTTTGTCAGCCAATCAGAGACTGTGAAATGAATAGGTGTGTTTGCAACGGCTCTGTCCTCCACATTTAAAAATAATGTTTTCAAGGAGGAGCTGATCGTCGCAGCAGGCGTCACATCACTGTTGTCCAGTGTGGTTCTGTATGATAATTTATTTGTGTCCTTCATTGGACAATGCAAAGTGATCTTTTTATTTCCACTAACGCCAATCGAGTAGTCGCTCCGCCGTTAGAATGCACCATTCAAATAGAAATAATAGCTCTGGTTTCATTCTGCGCTACTACCTAAAACAATCAGGAGGTCTGCTGGGATCAGATCGCTAAGTGGGGGAAAAAATAATTTGTTCTGCATTTGCATGCTGCTTTCATTAAAATCAACGACACAGCGAGCAGTTTCATAGTCAATCTGGCCTCACAATAATACTTATCGGTTTCACACAGAACTCAACCTGTGACTCTTGGAAAGGATTCCGTCGCCAGCTGTCGGAACGGGCACCAGACGACGCACGTGAAATGAGCTGACACAAACCCAGGCGACGCAGAAGTGCCACGCGCACACGCTGATGTAGGGGAGCAAGCGATCGTTGGACAAAGCTCGCCGCTCTCTGTGTACCCGCCACTTTCGCCTTTATCTGGCGCGCCCATTCTCCCCCCCCCCCCCTCTGTGGGTGGGCGTTTACGAGAGCGGACCGGCCTTCGTCCTGGACACCTGCCCTTGGCTGAGAGGGACGGTGGGAAATCAAGGAGGTTCCAAACATTCCCGCGCTGCTCACAGAGCAGATTCAGAGATAATCACGCTGCAGGAAGTCAGGATGGCTCGGTGCTCTGGACAGCCGATACGAACGAGTACTCGTGTGTGTGTGTGTGTGTGTGTGTGTGTGTGGGTTGGGGTGTGCTGGCTGGGGTATGAAGGAGCTGGCATGAGGACTTCCAGTCTGTTGCCAGGCTCGGTCCATATGTCCATCCCTGTCTGTCTGGGCTCGCTAGCATCCAGCACTAACAGGCTAAAAGGCATTACTGGCTATTTAATCAGCTGCTACTGAAGAGATCAGAAGGATGTGTGCGATCGAAGGGATGAGGCTTGAATCGAACCGAAACGCCGCAGAGAGAAGTTGTGCTAAAATCGCTCTATGCTTCCTCAACGTCAGGGTTTATAATAACTATTATGGCCGGAGCATGAAGCCCACTGGCTGCTCATCCACTGACTGTCCAGTTCTGAAATGTGTCAAATACATCTTGTCTTACCGGTCGCCTAACCAAATGTTGGTGAATTTCATGTTTGCAAAGCCAATGGCCGCTCATCCGGCTTGCATTTCATTGATAAGTATATACGATATGACGAGCAAGCTTTTTTTTTTTGATGATCCCTTGGATCTGCTCATTGGTGCGTTGAAGCAGCCGCATTGGTTATATAGACATAAGCAGAAGGCGATTTAGCGTGTTAAGTATGCTGCTGAAATACACATTGACAAATCCCTGCATAAACACACACAGTCATTACCACGCTGGGTCATATGAGAATATAACTTGATCTTTCTGACAGCTGCAGAGGAGAGCCTGAGGACTTATTATTACATTTAGTCCTTCGGAGGAAAAGAACATTAGTTTTAGGTTGCAACTCTGTCGTCTCTTGCTCTCTACACACAGCTGCAGTGGCTGCGTAAGTGCTAAATGGAGTTTTAGGATCCCCAGGGTTCCTGAAGTGGTTCCTGGGAGGCTCCGATGAAGCAAAATTCAATATAATTCAGTTCAGTTGAAATGACCCCGGTTACAGAATGTATACGACTGAGTAATCACAGTTTTCAGCTTCGCACCCTGTAGTGAGTTCTGAAATGCAATACTAAATCACCAAAGATCCTCCCATATGGCTGCCTCAGATTAAATCTCATCAACAGGGGTCTGTGTACTAATTTTAGTTTATTTGGGGGTCTCTGACATGAGTTTCAGAAACCCTCCGGCAACCTCCTGCAAGTCAGAGTGAGATAGAAGGCAAAAAAACAAATGAGGAGTATATCTCCGAGCACAGATGGCAACGCCGCTCTGAGGGAAATAGCACGGGTGATGACAAGGGGTGAGGACGGCGGGAGAGACCAGTGGGGGGGGGGTTCAGGGGCCACTCCAGGAAACATCTTCACACACCTGCCGGGCTTGGCACAGCAACACATCTACTCTGTGTGCCAAGTCACCGTGGTACAAGTATTCTGAATAACAGACACCGCCGCTGGGACGGGCCGGGCCGGGTTCTGGCACACCTTGATGTCCTGTCAGGAGACTGATAACCCGGTGCTTCTGTGGGCTTGTTGATCCTCCTGTGGGGAGACAACCACCCACCCAGAAATAGAGTGTGAAAACCGGAATACACAGAAAGTCACAGTGAAACGCGTACTGCGCCGTTAGCCTGTGGCCATCTGTTATCTGCCTTGAGTCGGAGTCACACGAGTGATGTCACAGCCTCCTCGGAGATGGAGATTGTCAAATCACACCTTAGTAATTATCCAGGCAGTATTAGGAATCCATTTACTCTGGAATGTGAACTCCATGAACTACGCAAATGTGGGAATGTCCAACTTCCTGTCTCTACAGCCCATGAACCCTCTTAATCCCTTAAGTAATATATTTTTGTAATATACAGTAAGGCTGACATAATTCATGCGTTGAAAAAAATGTCGACACATGAAAAGTTCTCATGGCTTTCAGTGTTTTTAGAAGAGAATATTGCTTTTGTGGGAAACAGAAGAACTTTTGGCCCCTCCCCTCTCTTATCTCTGAACCGTAGCACGGCGGCTGAGATTGAGCCATTGTCAATAATTCAATAATAAAGAAATTACACGTTTTGCCTTTTGTCTCAACAGAAATCTAATTTATATGGATTATCATTCCATCTCGGTAATCCTACTAATCATATTCATATGACTGAAGTGTTGCGTTCTTATGTTCTAATCCTGTTTAAAAGGGGGGGGGGGGGGTTGATTTCTGTTCTGATTTGCCCTAATCAGTCGTTTTCAGTCGACACGGCTTGCGAGATCAGCTGCTTTCCAACACGAGCCCCTATATCACGTAGTTTATCTGCTAGTATCAGAGTCGAGTAGTACTGTGACATACGAGTATAATTCGTTCCTGGACTGAGCTCGCTCGTATGTCAAATCAATTTTTCCCGTGCAAACAAATCTTGTTGTGCTTGAAGGAAAGCCGACCTTATTGGGTCTGTTCTGAACCAATCACAATTATTGGTGTCACTGGCTTGATTCTCTGCAGCATATGGATCCCTCAAGGCATCCGACGCCATCCTTCTCTTTCCTCTATTATCCTCATCTCTCTCTCTCTCGGCCCCTTCCCTGGTCCATCTGCAGAGCTCCGAGGGCTAACGGGTTCTCCCACCCCCCTAGGCCTCCCAGGCGTGGGGCAATATGGCGCTGAGATGAGACTCCAAGGTCAAGTCATAGCTCCTTCTCCTCGTCGGGTGTGGCAAAGGAAATTGAGCACAAACACACAAAAACAAATGAGGAAAGAAACGACTACCCTGTGAGTCTGAATAGAAACGAAATAGGGATATGAATGATACTGGAATAATTCAGATGCCGTTATCGAGAACATAACATTTGAGCTCCATTGAAAGTTACTTTGAAATGCTTCCCAAGGCCGATGTGAATTCCTTATGTATTTATCGGTTTTATGAACTTGGAAGTAATGAAATGTTCCATCTTGTCGTCTTTATTAAAGTAGCATGTATTGGAGAAAGACGTAGACTTGATTGTATGATCTATTATCTAAAATCTAATTAAAGAAGTAGCCTCGGAGTAAGGTTGGCAAAGGTATTGAAGCATCGACGTGTTTCCGATACCTCACATTTGAAATAAGATGCCAGAATTTTATATTATCAGTAGTACCAAAGGTACCCCCCCCCCCCCCCCCGAGATTTGAACTTAGATTTCCACCTCAAGGTTGTAGAGAATTTGACATTATTCGCTCCATGAGCGAGAGCTCCAGGATTTCATGTGATCGTCTGTATCTAAAGCATTTCTGGTATTTTCTCTACGACACCTTGGCAGTAAAAAAAAAAAAAAAAACACTTCTCAGATACGAACACTTACTACTGTTAGCACCGTGTGTTACTTCTTCATCTCAGTGAACACCCACAGTGGAATGCTATCTGTGACACCTGGGTGGCTGGCTCTATCTCCTTTTGGTTTTGCCGTTATATTGAATTCCGGGGATAAATATGTGCCTCGTCAGTTGCAGCTTGTCAGCCAAAGTACAGGGAGGTATTTGTTACAACCCGCAAAGAGGATCACCTAAACCTAAACCGTCATGCGTAGATAGAAAATAAATTCTGCGTGCTGCATCTTCCGGCCCAGCAGAAATCTTTAAGGCACTTTTTTCAACGGAGCAGAAAGATTCCTCCCCTTCAGGCAAACATCAGAATAAATATATCGTGTTCAATTTAACGCCGTTTATAGACGACTTTCCCAGCCCATGATGTTCTTGCACGCGGTGTTTACTCTACCCATAATAATTATTAAGCACTTGCAGCGTGTTTGCGAAGCGCTTATAGTGTTTTGATGCCTGCTCGGCTCATCTCCGAGTAAAGTCCTGGCCAGCATTTGTTCAATCATCATTTTATCCGGATAAGATTATGTTGTTTTCGCGGCACAAGTGGCTGCGTATGAGGGAAAAGGCAGCACGTCGGGCACGGCGCACCGACGTTCCCGAGAGGCACAGATAAGATTGTCAGTTGCTGACAGAGAAGGAGAAAGCGGCTGCATTGCCGCCGCTCGGCATGTCCTCTATTTGTAAAAAACAATTATCTGCCGTTTCCTTCCCAGTGATGAGAAAAACAGCAGAATTCTAGAAAGAGGGAGCGTTTTGTAAACCGCTCCCGCCCCACGTCTGGATGCTGATTCTCATTTTAATTGCGTCAAACCGCTCTTTCTCACATCTGAAAAATGTGTACGTGTGAGGGTGTTGATTAGAGAAAGTAAAAATACAGCATGTAGGATTTTTATGCTAATTACCCTTTAAACCTCGCTCACGTCAGTCGGCCTCCCTAATTAGCATGCTTCCAACAGGAGCGAGAGAGTGAGAAAATGGTGCGATGGGGTTCTGCGCGGCTAAATTAACGGTGTGAAAACCCAGACGTTTGATTTTTCTTTTCCTCCTCTTCGCTTTCTCATTCTTTCCTCCTCCTCCTCCACCCACCCACACCTGCGAATGAGTGTGGGAGAGTTGGAAGTAACTCGTTCACTCTCTCTCTCTCTATCTATAATACGCATCAATCTATCTATCCTTTTACGATCCATCTCCTCGTTTCATCATGTTTCAGTCGCCATTCCCCCGGCTCTCTCCAAACATCTGTATTTCTATTTATGATATTTCTCACCCTATCAGATGATCTTAATCTGAATTCTCCTGTGCATTTGTCTCATTTATCTATCTTTTGCTCCTTTGCGTTTATGCATCACCACACGTCTCCATCGGTATCACGCTCTCACATCTCAGAGTATACTTTGCTTTTTTTATTTCCATGTTTTTGGAGCGTTTACGGACTTGGATCGTGGATTGGGTCGGAGTTCTTAACTTTTACAGGGATCAGTCCGGACCTAAGAACTGGTTCGTGGTTTGAACACCAACGCAGCAGTTTCAATGATAAAGAGGAAGCATTAGATCTACTTATCTTTCTTTGTTACCGCCACGACCAGTTTGTAACGGGGAGACCATTAAACATATTAAATTCCCTATTGTCTGCCGTTCTCTCATCGTTAGGATCAGCTGGGCTGTGAGCCTTCTCAGATCTGATCTCAGATCCCTGCAGTCTACTTCTGGTGGAAAGCCCACATGTCTTTTAGTTTTCATTTTTTTATTTATTTATCTGCGGTTAAAGTAACGGCTGTGTGTGGGCGCTGGCTTTTTTCTTTTCCTGTGTTTTTTTTGTACTTTTATTCTTCTAGTCCTTTAAAGGCACACTATACTGTTCATTAATTGCGCGAGCGCGGAGTTAAACGTCTGAGCAGACTGGACTTGATATCCACGGCGAGATTTTGCTTAAAAGCCGGCGATGTTTTCACCGCTGGCTTCCAGTCTGAGTGCCTCCAAGGCTAGACCGTCCATGCTGTGTGAGTGGGTGTTTGGGGGCTACACCTGCTGATGGAGGCGCCTATCCATAAATGCGTCATATAAATGCCACTGCACTGTTTCACAGTCAATTTTCTCTCTCAGAGCTCAAATGATTTTGTGACTTGTTACCAGTCAATACAGTTTGGACTGATTCCCAGCCTCATGAGACGCAGTCTATTTGACATTCATTTATGGTTCTGTATTATTGAACTGGATGAATGTAATTGTCTGGAACTCATATGCGACGTCTATTTGTTTGAGAGCAAATATCACCACAAACCATAAAAACGCTGAAAACGCACATTCAAGAAGAACGTCTTTGTCAACAAAGCATTTTACTGATGACAATTGATTCAATTAAATCCGGATAATAGTGTGATTCTTAACTTCATAATTGATCACATATTTTTCAGAAAAAGCAGATTGATGTGTTCTTTTGTTGAATGATCATTAAATGTTTCGGAGCGCAAACCTGCATCCTCAGACCTGTTGATTTGTCTGGCCAAAAATTGCTTTTAGATTATTTATCAAATTGACAAAAAATGGATTCACCGTACCAAGGGAATACAGAAGACTTTGATTTAAAATTCTCAACGCTAACAGTCATTTGAGAAATCTGCTTATCGATTCAGTGTGCTCTAAATCACAGACACTACAATGCTCGTATTTCTGAAGAAAGTAAAGCCTGCTGATGAATTAACAGCAGAGGATAAGAGCGTTATCTTCACCAGCGTTCCTCTTGTCATCATTTCGTCTGCAGGTGAAAATGAAGAGGCTGATTTTTGTGCTGCCTTTGAGGCGCTGTAACAAGACGAAAATGCACTTAAGAAGTCGCTCCTCGCCGCCTAACAGGTGCATGCAGGAACGCCTAATGTATTATTATTTTTTTTTAATTTACCTCATCTGCTCTGAGAAGACTCATTTCATGAACACAGTGGTGGTAGTCGTTCCAATTAATTAGCCAGAGGAAGAAATCTCCATGTAATTAGCTGAATTAGCCTAATGGGCTAATCCCTATAACAGTTGTGTTCTTTATCAGCATACTGCTGTGATAGCCTTGTCATCAGAGAATTCGTCATTTCACTGAAGGCATCTCAATTTCATAGCTGTCATTGTTTGACTCTATTTCTGGAATGTATTTCTTTAATAAGTCTTATTTTAATTTTTTCAGACGTTATTTGCATCAATTAGTAATTCATTTCTCCAAATAATTATCTGAGCGGTAGATTGCTCAAAGTGGAAAGTTTAAATTTCTCATGTAGGAACCCTCTTTTTGTACGTTAATAATTGCACGGTGTAAGTCATTTAGTGATCCGTGCCTGTTTATTTAAATAACGCATTGATTGCAGTTCCCCTGGCTTTTTCTCACAGCCTTCATATCAAGTGGAGACAGAGAGGCGCGGTATGCAGAGTCGCTGCTATCGAGTGCTCTTTGCACCTTCATGCATTATTCTCCAGAAGTTAACTTACAAAGGGCCAAAGATATTGTATCAGACTTTAAGGCGCCGTGTTATTTTATTTATTTCCTCAACAGCCCAGTCAGATTAATAGGCTCGGATTCTACCAAGCGCAGCATGAAAATGTTGTGCTCTTATTGATATTCAATCAGATCAGCTGTTGTGAGTCGAATCCCGGCGTCTTTAGTGGGGAGCGGTGTTTAGTGGCTCACACCTTGTTTATCGGAGAGGAAAGTGTTATGTCCCCGAGCTGAGGGGCCTCGTGAGGGAGACAGATGGAGGTTGAATGGCCTTGTTCCTTCCACTCCCCTGTGGGCGGAGACTTTAAATGTATCTTGGTGAGATCTCTGGGGGCTCAATACACTGTGTGCATTAGCAGGAGCGTGGGCTGCTTTTGTATTTCCTATTAAATGTCTAAAACAATGGATGATAGCTGCAGGCAATAGCAGCTGCATACAATAAAAGCATTTTGTGAACCTGGGCATGCTGTTAAAGAAAGAAGCTGTAGTTATAATTCACAATATTCTCATAAGATGCATGTTAACGCGGGGATGGAGGTTTCTGGACCCTAACGGGCGAATGTCCGACGCGTTAGGTGAAGGAAGAGGGAAAAGACAGGGCGAGAGGCGAAAATTCAAACGCAGCGTCAGACAGCGACTGGAAACAAAAGGTAAAACGGGGGTCAAGCTGAGGTATAGAGCGAGGGCCGGGTCTCCAGCAGATCCATCGATTTTCACTCCGACTCTCTGCATCCTCCCGCTGTCGCAGAGAGAAAGGGCTTTCACAAAGGCCCGAGAAGACACCCGCTGAACATGACCGGTCTCCAGCCGGCATCCCAGACCTCCAGCGTGGAGCTAAAAGCACACCTCTGACATTTGGGTCGCTCCATCCTTGCTTTCATAGCTCTGTGTGTTGCTCTTTCATTTCCGTGGCCGGGCTGTATCGCGGTGCTGCTTATACATTCGGACTCCCCTAACCCCAAACCCTAACTCTAGCTCCTCATTAAACAACGCCCGCCCGTCGTGACGCTGGCGGGTTCACCTGATTTAAATAACAAGCTCGTTAGAATTCATCCGTAAACTTTAGAGGTAAAACGCTCAAAGACAAAGGTGAAATAAATAAGGTGCATAGAGCTTTACTTATTTTTAATTTGCTGGGAAGCGAGAGAGGTGAGGAGTCATGGATGAAGGGACGGTGGATACAGCAGGAGAACCAGGAGCATGGTGTTCAAAGCAGCGTCACGGGCGAGTCACATAATTAGTGTGATTAAAAAACAAATGTTAATGATTAATGAGAGCCTCTGTGAGCTTTTGTCTTACAGGTGACACCTCCTCCAATTTATTCAATAAAAGTAAGCATGTCTCCATTAAAAGCGTGTTAGATGTTGTTTATGCATCAATAGCAAATTAGCCTTCACCACGCCTTGGGTGTGCCATCTGCCGAGCGAGCATCGGATACAAGCAGGTGGGCCCCCGTCGCCTCGCTGATCGCTGCACGGAACGCCACGATGACGGAGAAGTGATTAGCGGGAGTCCCAAAATGTCTGGCTGCGCTGAGAAGCGGGACGTTACGCTCCGGCACACGTCTTCGCCGCCCCGCGATTCTTCTCGGCACACTCAGGCCCACATTTGTCAATTAGCGATTTTAACTAAAGTCGTAGTGCAAGCTGATTGCGGGTAATAATGATATTCGATTAGGGAATCAATTGGCTGTGGTGCCTTGACTGCTTTGATGGATGCGGCTTTTGGCAGTGGCCGTGAAATGCTCACATGATGACAGAAAACCTCAAGAATGAAAACAATTGAACACGGAACAAAGGATTTTAAAACAAAAACCAATGCGTGGAAACAATGAGCAACAAACACACCAATGAGCGCTCAGGCAGGGCTTTGGATAGAGGCGTGCTAACGCTTTGCTTTCAGACCCAAAAGCTTTTGCCGGCATTCCAAATTTCCATCTGTGCGACTGGCATCATCTTTACCGGTAGCGGCGTGTGAAGTGAGAGGAGCCAATATTGATCAGAGTGTATTGATTTCCAGTTTTGAGTCTAAACAGCGCACAAGAGTGTTCTCGTAATCCGCTCTGATGTTCAACGATGCATCCGGACATTCCGAATGTCATGCTGCTTATGTTCAGGTGCTTTGCTCACTTTCACCAAAACCTTTCCATGGTGTCATAAAAATACAATAATTTATTCTGCTTTGTGAGAATAAAGGAGCTGTTGGTCTGTTTCCCCCCCCCCAAAAAAGTTTACAAAGGAAAAACAGATGGTCACCCAGAAATCAGCGAGGAAGAAGAGAAAGTCAATCTGATATTTGTGTCAGGATTGAAGCTACTCTGAAGGAAACGAGACAAAAAAAAAATCAGAAGAGGATTTCTGACACATTTGAGTTGTCACCATCTTGCTGGCAAAGATGTCGGCACTGAGAATTTGAGACGTGATACTTCGAAGGTCGTTTCGTGTTCACTGTTTCTCATTTCAATATGAGAGCATGTTCCCACTGGCGTGATGAAAACAGTCCCGAAAGGCACAATAAGACGCTTTCTGAAAGTCAAAACTAATGTCTGTCATCTTAAACACATCCTCGACGAAATGCGTCAGGCGCTCAAAATAATGACTCTCGCATTAATGATGTTTAATGATGACATTGAGAAAGTTTCTCATTATTTTCAGGTACCAACTCATTATTTTGAAGTGGCAAGTCATTTGTCCAAGTTATTTTTCTTACTATTTGTAGAAGATGTTTAGATGGTGATTATCTATCTGTCCATCTATCTATAAATAAAAGAGCATTTCTGAGGATGTTAAGAATAAAATGAAAGAAACGGTTGCATTTCTTCCCTAGCTATATTGAAGTCAATATTTAGTTGAATTGATTCTAATTGAATCTCGCTCATCCCAGACTGTAGGTATAACTAAATGGGTAGTTTGTCCCCGGTTTCCCGGGGCAACCCTTGGGCCGTCTCGTGCACTCAGCGCAGGCTAATCCGCCTGACAGCTTGGCAGCACGGCGTTATTTATAGAGCTGAAAACCAGCTGTGCATGCTTTAGTGAGATGGAGGTTGTTGTTGGCGACGGCGGCATGCGCGTGCAGCAGTTTCTGACCTGCCTCACAGGTAGCTGACCCTCTCCATGTCTCCGTGCCCGGATAGAAGTTGCTTCGTGTTTAATTACATAACCCTGGCGCCCCGCTGTCACAGATCGCGGTCTCAGCGTGTGCATCTCTCACTCGCTGTCATTACCTCAAGCAAATAATATGGATGCTTTTGGATTTACATTTCCATAAGCCACCTGCGGCACCGTGCTTCGCCGCTGTAATCGAATCAGCCGGTGGAATAAGCAAACCCAGACCGAGGACGACAGACTCATCAGAGAGCGCTAATAAGTGCATCCTCCTCGCTGCTTGATAAGAGCATTTTGTTTTGTTCGGCAGACACGAGACGGCGAGGGAGGGAGGGAGGGAGGGAGGGAGGGGCGCTGATGTGTTTGGTTTGTGCCAAGGCCAGCCGGATCTGATGCGCAAACAAAGTTCCGTTTCTCTTTCTTCTCAGCAGGCTGTTAGTGCCTGAGTTTCCCTCTGGGATTAATAAAGTTTTCTGAATCTGAATCAGACCTTTGGCTACCTGAACATGCGCGCTGTGAGCTTCTTTTCCGAGTTGCTTTCCTGCTATTTCTTCAGTCACCTTCATAATGGAGAGCTCAGTTAATATAAATATTCACCTTCCAGAAGTCAAGATGTCTGGCGACTGCCTCACTTCACAGCTGAGCTACTTCAGCAGCCCATAAATTCACGTGTTACCGCAGCTCGAGAGTCAGAGGGGAGATAGCGACTGATAATAATGGAACGTGGTAAAGAAAGACGAAGAAGAGAAATAAAACAAAGGAGGAAGAAAGGCTATATATCTGTACGCCGTATACACAATTCACATACAGCGTCGAAATGGATGATTACATCCACAATGGCCGTGTAGAACACGGATATACAGTAAATGGGTTATAGTTGCACAGACTCTGCAGTTAAACCGGATACAGACACGCATGTTGCACAGGATGGTGCAAATATTACAAATGTAAGTATGAATAAGCTTTCACCCTAGACTACTGCTATATAAATGGTATATTGCAGCCACACCTCTTTGACTAATTAGAATGAATTGTTCTTAGAATGAAAGAGTATATGTCAACAGAGGATTAGCTGAAGCGGTTGGCTCATGAACAAAATAAGGGTGTTTACAGAGGGTAAAGGCAGGCGATAGTCAAAAAGCGGGAAACCAGTCTGAACTAAAAATGAATCCGAGGCGAGCTGAACGGAGCTGAGCACCAAATCCAGACTGGAATGCCTGACAGGAAGTATGAAGAACTAGAACATTTAGAAGTGCTTGTAAAGACTAAATACAGAGAAGTAAAAAGGTCTTGTGGAACTAATTGGTGCGATCGCAAAGCGTAAAGTAAGAAGTGACATAATGAAGAGAGCGCATTGCAGCAGATGATGTTTGTTTGTCTGGAAATCTGTGGCTCTCAGATTCATTTGAATGAAGATCATCTGCCCTGAACAGCAGCAAGCTAAATCCCCTGAATGGCGTTCAGCGGAGACGGATGAGGCTGATGAAACATTGATGATGGTGCATCTGCAGGTGGCACACAACAACAGAATGAAAGAACGAGCGACTGGGAGAGAGATTAATATTTAAAAAGAGGGCGGCAATATCGTTGGCTAACGGCGAACATGTGTCGCTGGTCTGATGTGAACAGCTGAAATCAAGCGGCAGCCACTCAGTGGAGACCAGACATGAGAAAGACGATGATATGAGAGACGGTTTCAGCGTTTAAAATGAACGGCCGGAGCGTCCTGAAGACCTCACACCCATGATAAGTCAAATCTCTGTGACACATGGAGATGGATCTAAAAAAAAGAAGGATTTAGGTTGAGAAATGAGGTCAGGGCGCAGTAAAAAATGTTGTCTATTTACACTCAAGCGTAACAACGATCCCTGTTCACTCATGACTGAATAAGATGTTTCGGGGAAAAGACAGGAATGAAGTTCTTCCGGATCCCAAAGCAGCAGGGAACAACGTCGAGGAGAATGCGTGTTGACGTCGTTAAAAGTGGTTCAGCATGAGCCTCTCTTGTGTCGACGTTTACAACACTCCATTTAAATCCCCGTCCATATTGAAAGCATTACTAATCTGGATTATTTACCAGCAGCATCTCCTAGCTCATATTTCACGCGCCCCCCCCCCCCACTGCTTTCCCTTCCAAGTGAACTCGGCATCGTTCACCCTCAGCATGTGGGGGCTGTGAAACATAGAAACGCGTTCAGCGGCCGCATCAATAACTGCTGCTGTTCGACCAGGGAGCATCGTGCACGATGTTAGGAGGGATCGAAATCAGAAGGGGGAAATCGATCGATAGGGTTTCAACCGACGCGAGGACAGGTGTGGGATCTAGGTTAATTAGCATTGATCTGGAGATTCCTCTCATCTTGTGAGGTTCTGTTGGAGTAATTGAGAGTTTGTAAAGGTATTGTTAAAAGAAGGCGTACCCTCAAGTAGAACGAAGGGAAAGTGCAGCTCTGATCCAGGAGCACTAACGCAACGCTGTGGTTATTGTTTTTAGCTTCACGGTGATAAATTGAAGAACCCCCCCCCCCCCCCCATCTATTCAATTTTATCAAGAGTGAGACCTTTAGATGGCATCACCGGAGAGAGCTGGAATACTTCAGAGTGCAAACGCTGAGTGACCACAACAGTTTTCCATTTCCTCCATGTTACCCCCTCTCCCTCCATCTGCTTTGAATCGGGGGGGGGGTTGGCTCGCCCACAGTACCAGGAACCATGTCGGTGTAGAGCTAACATGAGGTGACAGCCACAACCCAACACAACCCGGTATGAACTGGAGCACCGAGGGGGATGGCGCAGCCCCACGCACGATTCCCCCGTCGTATCCTGTCATTTCCGATCCATCGCTTAACAGAAAACAAGCAGATGCCAGGTCTCGTCTCCAAATATCTGTTTCACCTACCTCTTACAAGATGTTAGCGATTGGGTGTCCAAATGGCTTTGAACCCGCCCCAAAAGGATCACGATAAACACAAAAAAGCTCAATTAAGCTAGCAGCTCACCTACACTCAGACACGCATCCACACACCGCTCCCTCTGCGACCAATCAAGTCATTCCTCTCTCGTTATGCGGGGCAAAATGTTTTTAAGGCGCCAGCCTTGATGCAATTATTATTACCGATCGTAATTGGGTGAGGAATGAACGGTTCTTTGAAACGCGTTGGCCAAAAAGCATCCCTCGTCACGTTCTTTCTGTTTCTCCCATCCTACCGTTAATCTCCCACTCTCTGTCTCCTTCTCTTACTCATTCACTGATGACCCCCCCCCCCCCCCCCTCCTCCCCCCCTCCCTCCCTCCCTCCCACCTCCTCCTGTGAGCATTAGATGAGTGTGGTGGTCTAATTGCTTTCTTCGGGGAGAGAATTAGCATGAGCTGTACCGAGCGCTCTGGTCTAATGCATAAAGGAAAGGCAGCGAGGCCCCAAAATGGGGGCCGGGGAATCACAGACACTTTAAATAAGCCAATCAGTCATACTTTAATGGTGGCGGTAGCGGGGCCATACATTAATCAAGTGATCATATTTTATATTGTTGTACTCAGAAACTCGCATTGCGATGCTGCTGATATAACAAAGATTCTGTTTATGACTGTTCAGAATTCTCAAACTGTAATCATTCACAGATGTAAACTAATGCGTGTCGGTTGTGTTAAATGGCATCACACTGCCTGGAGATTCCCAGATTATTATATTGTCTGTGTGTGTGTGTGTGTGTGTGTGTGTGTGCTTTGAAATTAGATGCCGCTGATTTTTCTGTGGGAGTCTGGGGTTACGCGTGCGACGATTACACGTTTAACGATGACGTTTAAAGTGAGACGTAAGAGCGACGCCTCAACATTTCCGTCTGTAGGACGCTTTTTCAGCGCAGACTGTCAGGGTTGGTAATTACGTGGGTGCCGCTGTGATTGACATCCTTACATGATTTCTGCATGCAGAGACGCTTGAATTTTGAAGGTTTAGCTTTCATTGCCACCGTGCCCCCCCCCCCAACAACAGCTGCAAAAAAAGATCAAGTGTGTGCAGGAACGACGCTTAAGAGGAGGAAATGACTTCCTTTTCACAACCGATGATGTTGCATTTGGTTTATGCGTGTAATTCCGGAGGCTTCTGGTTGTTTGGCTCTTGTCGAGCAGAACCTCGTCTAATTCAACAGACCTCAGACTTTGATTAATATTGTTGACGAGCGCTGCCAGCAGGGGTGAAGGCGCAGAGAGGAAGAACTGTCAGGCAAGCGTTCAGGTAACATCCTTCATTCCTCCGCCTCCTCGCCACCCTGACTGTACTCGCAGGAAAGGATTCGCCGCTGATTACACCATTGTCCTCTCAGGCTGCTGAGTCTGCTCTGACTGCGTCATCACTTCGGGCAGAATTTAACTCAGAAGACATCGAAGAAGCATTGCCTGTTTCTCCCTTAATAAATGTAATGTGCCGGTCTCAAGTCCGGATAAACGCGGAGAGTTGCGTGAGGAATGGCATCCGGCGTAATAGAGAGAGAGAGGTGGGAAGGACGCTTCTGTCATGCCTCTTGAAAATGCAGGTTGAAGTATAGAGACTCTGGTAAACAAGAAGTGAAGGTTGTGAGCCATTAAAAAAAAAACACCTGCAAATAAAAAAGAAGAAGAAACACAAACCTTTTGGATTGGCCAAAGCGAATCTGTGACTTTTATCCCAGAAACAATGGACAAAGAACAGCTTCTGTAATTGGAACACACCCAGAAACGGTGCTCCTCTCTCCCTTTCGGAGGATTGGCTCCTTTTTTAGAAGACGAAAACCTCATCTTTTAATTCATGATTTTTCTATTGCGATGTTTCCAAATGTGTTCAAATAAAGGTCGAACACGTTTTCCAGCTGTGATTGCAAAACAAAGAAAATGCAGAGGGATTCTTCTAAAAACTTACTTGTAAGTAAAGTTTAGCGCATACAGATCGGTAGATTTAAGACTGGCCCAGTAACCACCTCAGATTTAAGCCCGTCAGAACCGCATGAGGTGCCAGATTCCTCCTCTCATTGTCCAGACAGGTATTAAACTATCCTCTAAGCCCTGCATTAGATATGGCTACCTTTGACTTTAATGGATAAAGAGATATCTGCATTGAAGCTTCTTCTAAAGTAAACACAATGATGATGTCGTCATTGTACTTGACCGTGATATTCAGCTGAAGTTCCATTGTTTGCTGCCCCTGTAGACATTTAATTTGAATTGGCAATCAGGTATCTTAACCGCATTACCATGCCTGTATTAAGTGTTATTACGGTTTCGTTTAATGTTGGTCGTTGCCATTTTCCAGAGTCACGCTCCTATAATATTATTAATTGTAATTCCTTTTAATATGATACAGAAAGTGATTCCAGAGGGACTTCACTAAGCTCTCGGTGAGCACGTATGTTTCCCGTGTGTTTGTGAGTGTGAGCCACAGCGTGCACGCTCATGCATGTGTGTGTGTGTGCCCTTTCTTATCATATAATTAAGTGGCATTTAATAGACTGTTCTTAAACTCTGTGATGTCTGCACAAACAGCAGAAGAGAGGCTTTACAGTATATAATCAGTCAAATTGTCAGTGGCTATTAGTACTATCAGCTCTCCTTCATGATGTGATTTCTTTATTGTGTTTCATATTTCATTAAATAGCAATATACTGAGCCGGAGTAATTAAGCAAATATTGGCCCAGAGATCTGGGAACGGCAGCGTTCGTGACACCCAATAAAGACTTCATTAAAAGAGTTGATTTCTGTTCAAAGACGGTAAACATCAAGCCGTGTCACAGCGCTCTCACACGGTGCATGAGCTCAGGAGGGAGAGGAGAATGATGATGATGAAGGCATGAGGAGAGGACAGATTATTTATGACAGACAGATAAAAGAGGCGTGATGACGATGGCTAAAGAGGGAAGAAAGGTCACAGATGAAGTGGGGGGGGAAAAGCAAACCGGAGCCGTAATGACTCGGTGACAGACTAGAGCAGATAACGGTGAACGGAGGGATGAAAAATAAGGAGGGAGGCGAGGAAGGGAAGGAGCGAAGGAGATTGGGGCGTGAGGAGGAAGACAGGGATGCATGCGAGATGAAGAGGATTAAGGGATTGCACACATCAAGGACGGGAAGAAAGGTATGTGGGGGACGAGGAACGAGCGATTGAAGATGGGGAAACGGCAAAAGAGGAGAGGAGGAGGCGACCAGGCCTGCTAAACCTCGATAGCGCGCGGGAACGACAGGAGGAAAGGCAGAGAGAAGTCTCAGGTTCAACGCTCCCCATCGGCACGCCAAAGATCCCCCCAGAGGGACCAATCGGGCGGACGCTACGAGGAGGTGGGCGTGGGTTTGAGTGAACGTGCCAGGCCCACGGATCATGCTTGACCAGCTCCCTCTGACAGGCCTATATGGAAGGATGGCAGTGCCGTTCAAGCCAATTAGAGGAGCCAGTTTTTAGTGCGAGATAAAACTGAGCTCTGCCTCTGCTGGCAGATTGGGTGATGGATCACAGACGCCTCACACACACATCACACGCCGTGTGAAGTGAGAAGGCTACCGAGTCTCCATCTGGGCTGTCTGCGACTACCAGCCCCTCTCCTTGCCTCCGCGCACGCGGGCGTGTTCTCGCTCCGCGTTCCCTCTCAGGTTAATAAAGCCGCGCTGGTCGAGAGCACAACGGCGGGATGGATGAACGGTCGAAGGCGTGAGTCGGTAGCGCGGGACGTCGTCAGGTTTTAATATGAGCCCTGCTCTGTTTTAATACGAGTAGCTACTTGTGGAGGGGAATGCAGACACTAGCGGCGTTATTGGCTCCAGCACTGAGTCGCAGCCTCCATATGTGCCAGAGCAGCTTTACAGAGGATATAATAATGATAAAAGCCCTGTGAGAAATAAAAACGAGGATAAAAGTGCATCATATCAAAACCTGGATTGCTGGAAAATTACCCCCCCCCCCCCCACCAGAGAATCTTTGCCTCATTTTTCGCTCCATCCTCTTCCTTCTACTTGTGTTTATCTTGCTCCGGTTTGGCCCTGAGTGAGAAGCACACATTTTCATGGCGCTAAAGATACCTCTCCATCCTAACGGGGGAAACGGAGCAGCTTTCATCTGCTCTCCTTCCCTCCCTCGTTCCAATTTGTGCATCTCTCCGTCCTCTGCGTCAGACGTCCTCTCAGATATTCGGTCTACAACAGACGACGTTTGGCAACTGCCTTCACCTGATTGCATTGTTTTTTTGAGTTGCTCTCGCAGCTCAAATCCCCTCCCAGTCTGTCGGTGTGTTTTTCTGCTCCAGCTGCGTCTGCTGTAGGTGAAAATCAGCTGCCAAGTTCAAGTTCAAAAATACACCCAGGCCAGGTCCTGTAATGATGTGACTGACCCACTCCACTATTTTTACACGCTCCTCTAGAGAATTTGTGAAATTACATTTCTCAGACTTCTCCAGTCTGGCCACCAACAGCTACGTGATGTTCCAGGAATAGCGTGACCGGCGGTAACCTTGTGTGGCTTGACCCAGAGAGCAGATCTGAGTTAGTGAGCGTCACCACGGAAACAGAAGAAAGTTCTTTGGGAGGTCAGTTTGTCCATCAGATGTCCTGGTTTCCCAAATCCGCCAGAGGAAGCAGGATTTGCACAGCTGGGATCTGGAATGAATGGATTAAGTCTTCAAATACTCAATGAATCAATCTGTTACTATTATAAATAATAATCAGAGTCGGGGAAAGATCAGAGACAGGAGGTGTTGAAGCAAAACATGACCCATTGGGGATTTCAAAATAAAATGCTGGCTTTAGGCGTTGGTTTAATTCCCTTCAGGACATTCATTGCGTGAAACGGTGTTTTGAAGAGTTTTCTTTTAATTGTCTGTGGTCAAAGTTTGTGTCAAAGTTCACAGAAGTTTTACTTACTGTGGATGTTTTGCATGAATTACCTTCCCCTCCCGAATGCAAGCCTCAAAAATCAGATCAATGGTATTTCTTTCCATTATGAATATTCAATATTTACCAGAAGCGGAATAATTTTATGTGCATGATATTGTCTCGCTGTGCATTTTTCTCCTGGATATCTTTACAGAGTTTGTCATTCTTTGCGGGGCTTGTTTTTGTTTGCTGCTCTTGTCATTGGCTGGAGATGGTTTAATAATGTAAGACCCTGGGGGCCATGCATTTTACATCTTTTCATGCTTTAATTAAAGCACCGGCTTCAGTGGGACACACAAAAGAGAGCTCATATCTGCACACCCACGCAGAAAACACGTACGCACGCACGTGTCGGTGCACACCGGCACCTTTGACAGCATAATAATTGAGCCTACATCTGGTGAATCTGGGTCACGGGAACACGGAGCGTGCTCGTCCTTTGATGTGTCGTTGGGTTCGGTGATTTCCTCCGATGCAGCGCCAGGTCGGCCAATGAGAATGATCTGGCGTCTGTGAATGGGCGTTATCGATTTGCACAGGATTTGGGACGTGGTACAATGTTCACGTTGTATCCAGATCTCCTCAAAATGCCTGCGCCGCTTTTTGGTTTTAATCTCCTTTCATTAAAAATGATAACAAGTGTCAGTCTCTTTATTCTACCTCTCTCTACCCTCATCCTCTGTAATCAGCATCATTTCAACGTGCACCATCGAGGCACTGATTACACACACACACACACACACGCACACGCACGCACACTAATCTCTCCTTCTTTCTTCCCGTTGTAATCAAACATCTTTATTCATGATTGAGGAAGACGAGGAACCCATTGGGTTTCATCGTGGTTCTGATTCCTGTGTGCGTGTTACGATGCAGCCGCTGGACAAACGAGTTTTAACGAGATGCCAAATGAGCACTCGAAAATATTTGAACTTCCTCTCCTCAGCTTATTGTCTCGCCCTTAAAGAGTCCGATGTGAACGTTTTGTTGTGGCGAGGAGGCGTGAATCAGAAGTGAATTCATATTGCTCTGGAATCAATGGTGCAAACACTCATTATTGCCAATTTAGTTGCCAAAAGATGAGACATTAAAATGGAAATATTAACTCGAGTGCCTGAATTATCTTGACTTTGCTCCGCCGCATCAAATTAGCGTAATTACTTTTTTCAGTGGAAATCTATTTTTCCGATGTATTCATTTGTGCCCGTTTAACGTCATTTATAGGGTGATTTGGAATTTATTCATAAAAACGACTGAATCTATTCGCAGGGTAATGGGGGGGGGGGGCGGGGGATGGAAAAGACACAGGCGCTGCTTTAGCCCTGCTTCTGGCCACTCTTCAGCCATGATGGCAACTTAATCACCTGCTGCAGGAACCAGCAGAAAGAAATGACGCTGATACCCCGGGTTAAAGGTGCCCCGTTTTGACAAAGCGTGTCATCGTTATCAGCCTGTTTCTCAGCGTGTGTGGGGGTAGAGACACGGGGGGGGGGGCGAGACGCAGCAGGCGTCGGCTGTTCGAAACGCCTCGTGTGATAGGGTGTTAGCTTTAGGTACTCCGGTAAATCTGCCTAAAGGGCAGAAATAGTCCACGATTTCAGCTGTAAGTCGAACCCAGCAATCCTGATATAGCCAGGGGAAAAAACAGCCTCTTCCATAATCAGGCGGCAGCTCGATAAGCTCTCAGAATCCAAAATGTGTTTCGCCCCTCTCCTCGCCTTGAGATTCTTTTCACAAATGCAACACTAAAAAGAGCAAAGGGTTGCCCAGGAGAGAAAAACGCATCCACCATTCTGAGGCTCTATCAAATCCATCTGCAGAGGTGTATTATTTGAGACATACTCCTTATCCTCTCTTTTCAAGTGCGACTCTTTGCATTTTCTTTTTTAGCATGACCCGATTGTCAAAGGATCAAAGCGCCGGCGGAGCAGCAAATCAGGGACTGTTTAACATCTTAACAGGTAGTGAAAAGGATATCTAACAAGCGTACGGCTTGTCTGGCTTGGTGGAGGGGAAGGGCGGTGTGAGGATGGAGCAGAGGCGGTGAAAGCCGGACTAGACCGGTGCTACGTTGAATTTTATAACATTAATTACCATATAAATGCAGAGCATTAATGTATCGCGCAGAAAGAGCGCATTGTCGGGAGGGCCGATGGCCTCTGCAGCGCGTTGTAAGCCGTGTCAACAGGTGGCGTTCTTCAGAAAGCCCTGCTGGGTTCAGCAGGACGCTAAAGAGGATGGAGGAAGAGTCGCTTTGTTGCAGGAGGCCGAGGGATTCATGGGAAATGTGAAACATTCTCTCATGCAGTCAGAGAAGAAGCGCTTCACCACGACGGCAATGCGATTTTTATGTCGGAACGTTCCTGCTGCAGCGGCAGCGGAATACAGGAATGTGAAGATGAAATAGAAATAGATTCTTCGAGCGCTTCCTTCAAACGTAAAAAAACAAAGGCATGTCTGACACCCGATGATTCAAAAGGGGAGTTAAGACACGTACTAATGAAGCCGTTTGTGAGAGCAAGGAATCTATCGATTAGGTGTTCTCAGCGTTGCCGTTCTCACCTAAATGTGAAGAGAAGCTCCAGAGGGGTGGGAACGTTCTCTGTGTCGGAGACAGTGGGGAGCGTAACTTCCTGAAAGGCAGTGCAGATGAAACGTGAAACGAGCCGGTGAGTTTTTTTTCTTTGAAACAGTCATAAAAAGATTGTCCGAACATGCGTCCATCAATCTGTCCCCGAATCCTGCTCTCCTCCAAGTTATGTCTGGAAATCTCCCCCCCCCCCCCCCTGCTGCGCGTCTGTCTTTATCTCCCCCGCCCCCCCCCTTCAAAAAAGGGCCGATTCCTCCTCCTTTGTTAATGTGACAAATCTCCTCTAATGACTCGGCGGTAGCTCCAGGCGTCTCGCTGAAAGACGAATCCCTCCTTTTCTTCAGAGCCTTCAGTCACTCCTGCACATCGTCCCGCCCTCCCTACATTCTTTTCAACTCCATCTGAATGTTTTTTTTATTTTTTTGACAAACTCGTCTTGTGCGAACAAAAAAGAAAAGAAAAGATTGCCGTGGTCTCCTTCATTTCCACCCCGGCAGCACCTCCCCACGCCGTCTCCGCCGCCGCCGCCGCCGCCCTGACGACAATGGCAGACTTTGTGCATCACAGGCTGCTGTCATGTTGATGCTTCTGTCATAAAACAAGCGTGCAACTCCAGCTATTGTGACATTCATGTCTGACACTTGAGACGCTCATCCTACTCGAGTCGCGGCTCTTTCATAGACGTCCCCGCTGCTGCCGGGCGTGTGCGCCGCGCCGCGCCGCGTGGCTATATCGAGTTGGGTCTGATGGAGGCTTGAGCAGGTGGCCGCACACGCTCGTTCTCCGCCGGCTCCCTCCCACCACCTCTCCGTTTCTACATGTAGAGATATGCATCACTGCCATAGCAACCATCGCCTCCCTCAGCCCTCCGTGTTAGTCAACACGCTAGCTGGAGAGAGAGAGAGAGAGAGAGAGAGAGAGCGAGAGGGCGACATAATGAAATGTTTTAACCTCGGAGCAGGAGAGAGGATGGAGGGAGAAAGGAGAAAGAGAAGAGGAGATCTCTTTCCTGCTCTCCCTCTTCCTGTCAGGGGTGGCGGTGCATCGCGTTTGATGCCTGCGATAAGACTGGCTAATGAGGAAAGTGCAAGGCACACTCATTAAACTGTGTGTGTGTGTGTGTGTGCGTGCGTGCGTGCTGAGGGGAGAAACTCATTAGCATTCTCACACTCTGAAAGGCCAAGTTAGCGAGGAGAATGGAGCCGAGGCCAAGCAGCCTGTTGCTCCGTTCGTCACCGTGGAGGCAGGCGGCGCAGACGTTGGTGCATGCATGCGCCACGCCGCGCGGTGCGGCTGCATGTCTGCGTGGATGAGTCGCCGCTGCCTCCAGGTGAGCTAAAGACGGAGCATTTTGCAAACAAACGCAAGTCGGCAAGCGTCTCTGCAGGAACGGAGGAGTCTTCTTCTAATCGATGGGGTTGGAGTTCAGATGTCTTCCATAGCAACCTCCAATGCAGTGGATGCAGACGCGCGTGTGTGTGTGTGTGTGTGTGTGTGTGTGTGTTTAATCAGCGTCTTCTCCGTCGCCGCCGTCACACGGCGAGCAGAGCGGCTGTTCAATGGCTGGTGGATGTCGTTTTTTCATTTCTGTTAAAGCTTCTTGTGAATTACGTCTTTTGTAAAAGCAGCACGTTCCCAAAAAACCAGTACTCTGGTAGTCCGGGGGTGACGTCCAGCGGGCGAACCGCATTTCACACTCCAAATATGCTCTACTTTGAGATTCCTCAAGCCGGAGCCGGAGGAGCTCGCCTCGGTTCAGGTTCGAGTGAAAACGCTTCCGTTTGGTCAGAAGAGTCGTTGTTTACTCTGCAGCAGAGCAAAGCCGATGGCAACCGGAGCCGCACGGCATTGTGGGAGGCTTTTTCTGGAACCCGGTGCCGTCACCGGTTTGTGTGAAATATTAATGAAGTCGAAATAACATTTTAACGCTCATTCTCTTCGTCATCCTCCCACCTATAGCTCAGTGTGCCAGCGATGAAATATAAAGCACACGCACACACACACACACACACACACACACTGTGTGACCCGCACAAACTCTTCATCCTTCCACCTTCAGAGGCTTTATTAAAGGAATAATCATCAAAGGAGAGACAGAAATAAGTATTGTCACATCGCTCGAACAAAGGAGTCGCAGGCAGCGGCTGCTGTTCTCGAGTGTCTGTGTGATGTTTAAACTGCGCGTGTGATGCGAGGCGCTCTCACGTGCACGCTGGCGATGTGGTTTGATTCTCCGCCGAGCAGGGTGACCTGGCATTTCGGTGACTTTTAGAGGCGTTAACGTGATGGCGTATTGCTCTCTCATATCCCCTCCCTCCCTCACACCCCCGTCTCACTCGCTTGCTTTGTTGTCTGCAGACTCGGGTCTGATTTCAAACCGTTAGCATTTATTATTCGAACAAACTGGATCAAATGTTTCCGAGCCGCGTTTCATTAAAAGTTGTTTTTTTGTTTTTTTTTATGCCCACACTTTAATCTAATGGATGTGAACGTTTGAGGAAGTTTCATCCTCCGGACTCAACTTTCCTTTGCTCTCTAGTCACATCGCAAAGACCTGGGCACACGCTAAACGCTTTTAGAACTGTTCTATTATTCCAGCTCGTATCGTTGAGTAAATAATGATCTGCACGTAAAGCCAAAGATCACGCTGTGATGTTCGCTGCAGTCAGATCACGCGTTAAATAAGCATCGTTCTCCACTTCCTGCCCTCAGGGTTTCACAAAAAGAACCGTGGGAGTCGACTGGTGGTTCTGCGTCGCACGTGGGAGAGACCGATGCCAAGGATTGCGTCATTGCCCCTCCTCGATGCCCCACAGATGCCCTCTGACAAAGGTGAACTTATCCACTTCATCTATCTCTATCTGTCAGTATTTCACCCTGCTTTCAACTTCCTTTTTTAGCTGATCAACCAAATATTTGATCCCTTTTACCCCTGAAGAAGTGCAGATGTGGCCTTCTGCAGACTTGCTTTACTGCAATTATTTACAAAAAGCATTATATGGCGTCCCAAAGGCTTAACTTTGTCTGCCAGTTTAATGCTTATCATTACCATTATATATATATATATATATATAAGCAGTATTAATGCTGGCCCTGATATATCGGCTATTAAATATGTTTTTCCCAGACTGCTGCAGGAGCGTTTGAGCAAAGACAGCGACACAAGACACAAAAAAGATTCTCTCTCTGCTCTCCTAATTACTTGTCGTCTTCTATCTCTAAAAATGAATTCATATTTCGTAAAGCATTTTTTTCTCCAGCACACACCCGCCACTGCCAAAATGTCTGCCTGCCATCCGCTGTTATTTCGATCATGGATATTTAGCAAAGGGAGATAGAGCTAGAAAAAAAACCTCCCAATTATCTGTGTTGACGGTCTTTGCAGAGCCGCTGACCTCCTCGTATCTTAGCAATTTAATTTAACCCAAGATGTGTGTCGTACGTGCTAATTAGAAAGCATTTCAAAGAGGAACTCGCACCGGGCGCTCCGGAGAGACCGTCGCTGCTCGGGAAAAAAAGAGAGACGGCGATAGAGATAAACACTTAAGAAGATGTAATAGCTGTGAGTGTTTAAAAAAAAAAAAACTCATTTCAAATGGCTTCATGGAAAACGATGAGACCAGGAGAGACGGTTTCTGTCGAGTCATTTTTTACTACGAGGAGGCAGTTTCCTGATCATCGTTAGACGAAGCTGCTTTTGTGTAACTGAAACAGAGCTTGCTTTTAAAAAGAGGAGCCGTCCGCTGGCACAAAACCCGACGGTAGCAGCCTTAAGAGCCCGGCGAAGGAGACCTCAAATTAAAATGGAGGGCAGACTGGTGTTACTTCCATTTTGGTTGGGGGCTGAGGAGCAGATAAAGCAGAGAGGATGATAAAATATGAAGTAAGGCAGGGTGGGAGGGGCAGTCATCCGAATCCATTACTAGTCTAGCTGAGGCGGTCCCACGTCCAATTAGCTGTTTCATCTCCGAGTGGAAATGTGGCTATAGGGAGACGCTGCCCGGCAACATTACCTCCTCTCCAATAACTTACAGTGAGAGTGTGTGTGTGTGTGTGTGTGTGTGCGTGTGTGTGGGTGTGTGTGGGTGTGTGCGTGTGGGTGTGTGTGGGTGTGTGAGAGAGAGATTCCACAACGCAGCACTGCTGGTTGTCAGATTGTCCCATTAATAAACCTTGGCCTTTATTACCACTTAGCCACTCACCATGTGTGTGTGTGTGTGTGTGTGTGTGTTGTGCACCTCACACATTCCTGTTCATGCAGCTGTCGGCGTGTCGGAACGGCGTACGTATACATGACTTCATCACTTTGAATCCTCTCGGTGCGTGGCGTGCTCCTGTGTGTGTGTGTGTGTGTGTGTGTGTGTGTGTGTGTGTGTGTGTGTGTGTGTGTACAGTTTGTGCACGGTGACGTCTGAGGGACGCTCTACACAGGGAACATTAACGCCTGTCTCATTGTTTACGTGACGAGGCCTCCCGTGGGAGCTGTCCGGTTCTCAGCATGTCCAGGGGGGCGTGGCTTCGGCGTCCGGGCTGCAGCTGCTTTCTCCACCTTGCGGGTGAAGGTGTAGTTTCCGTGTTTAATAAAGTGAAAGGTGTGTGTGTGTGTTCTGACCCGCTGCGGCGAAACGGGAACGCGTGCTCCGTTCCTCTCCGTCAACACGTTTTCCTCTTTTAACCTGGAGGCCGCTGCGTTATTTATGAGTGTCGTTCGCACGCGACGTACGTGGCGTGAATTCCAGCGAGCGTGCGCCTGTGCGAGGGAGGCGAGCCTGCGGGGTGTCACATCTAAGCACGGCGGTCCCAGGGAGCGTGTTCCCGGGGGGGGGGGGGGGTGTAGCAGGAGATTGATCTCTCCGTATTAGCCACAACCCCTGCTAGGCCGGCCTCATTACTCGAGCCGGTTCGGCGGCACTCCGGCTCCCACTCCGGCTCCGCTTCTTCTCGTTGGCCAGCTTCAACGGGCGTACTTCTGTCGACCTTCCCTTTCATCTGTTTTCCGTGCTGCGGCTTTCATTTAGCTAAGACACGGCGGTGGAGGAGGTGGCGTCCGGTAGGGATGGGCTATTGATTAGCGTTTACTGAGGCCCGGTCCAGACCCCACACCCACTGACACATCGCCGCGTGTCTGTGGGACCGCGGTCCAGAAATGACTTTTTATTTAATTGCCCAGTTGTTTTTTCACACGTGGAAAACGTAGGATTGTTCTGAAATGAATCGGCCATAATCCACAAACCGAGTCTTTCGTAAACGGCGATGCAAGAATGAAAGAACGTGAGAAGGAATGCCGCTCGTAGAAGTAGCCGCTACTCGTACTAACAGCTGTTATTATTATTCTATCGGCGCTAACGCCAGGCATTAGCGGGCGTCGCCATCAAGCTCTGTTTCTTTCTCAATTTCATTTCTTCCAAAAAGTCATCAGCGCTGCTGTTTTATATTTATGGGAAGTCCTTAACCCGAATGATTGATTCTAATGAGACGTTTTGATCGGCTTCTACACAAGCATGCATGATTAATTCAGATTTGATTAAAGCTTAATGACGCCCGCGGGGAACTGGACTGTTGTTATTTGCAAACAGTGAATTTGAATATGATTTCATGAGAATGAGCCGATCCGGGCATGTAAAGCAGAGATGTTTACTGCCGCTGTTTATTTTCGTCATTGTTAAACTGACGGCCATTCTTCGGCGTTGATCAGCCGCGCTGCCAGATGTCCTGCAGGCAGTCATCACATGTCACAAGTTTGGGTTTTTACAACCAGAAATCCAACGGCTAACGCTGGAGAGATGCTAATCCTGAGCGGCTGCCCTCGACTCCTCTAGCTAGCTTTTTTTTTTTATTATTATTATTATTCTTGGCGTGGTATTTTTCTATGACTTGAGAATCGTTTCAGCACCAGGGTGGAGAAAGTCAAATAAATAAGGAACAATAGAACCAAACTTGTTGACTCCGTCCACGTCCATTCATCCATCCATCACTTCATCTTCCTGCCCATTCCTCCATCCCTCTGTCAGTCACCCCGCCAGTAAACACGCCGTCCTCCCCTCTGTCCATCCATCCGTCCTGCTTTTCATCATTTCATTCACTGCCATATTTCACATTAGCAATCTTATGCCAGCTCCTCTGCCAGGCCCAGTCCAGGAGCTAATGCCTGTAGCTAATGAGCGCTAATGCTCATCCACTGATGCAACAAATGGCCTCGGGTAGCTGCACTATGCTAATAGCGGCTTGTGATTACGTGGATGAGGGAGCTTCTGTCACCTTTCTGTTCTTCATCTTCCCCCTGGTGGTGGGGGCAGAGGTAGGCTTTCCGTTTTCTTCTCCTTTATGACCCCCGGCTGGTCGTTTTATGTCTGAGCAGTGGCTGGATATCAGTAGAAGTTGCCCTCTTACAGAAATGGGTTATTTATATGCCGTGTCACCGGGAGATCCGGAGACAGGCGGTGAAAGGACAGGAAGAGGGAGACGGAATAATTGAAATCTAAGAGCCCTCCAGCGGCCAGCCCGTGTGTCCATCAGCTGCTCCCGTGCCGCGGGTGGGCGGGCGCGGCGCGCTAGTGTGTTAGCATTCGCGTCAGAGAGAGGAGAGGCCACACGCCCCGGCTGTTCCGGTGCGAGGGCAGGACTGACAGCGGAGGCAGGTGCTCTCGGTGCTCCGCCACGCGGCACACACACCTGCAGCCGGCGCGTGTGTGTGACATTTTCTGTGTTAGGTTTGTGCGCTGTGATAAGGTCGGCCGAGTTAAAGCGCTCCGGCTGAGAGAGTGGGACCGGGATACCTTCAGCCTCTGGGTTTGCCTCAGAGAACCCCGAGTTAAACGTAGAAAAGTACATTTGAGGATGTAATGTTGTTATAATAACGCTAAAACCGGAGCATTGTTACGGCACGAGTGACAAAATGTCAGTCTAAAGCTGGCCGTCAGGTCCTCCGTGGCCGTGATCACAGGATCCCTGCTATGGGGGGGGGGGGGGGAGTAGTCAGTCCTCCCGACCCAAAGGAAATATTTTCATTGTCTTGGATCTTAGTGATTTTCACCAACAGATAACAATTTCGACAAAGTTCTTCGGCACCATGAAGTTTTATGAATAATTAGATAAAAGACTTGTGACTTGAAAAGAAGCCCCCATTGATCTTTAGGCCTTTCATACGCTCGTCTAAGGACTGAGACGTTGTTGATAACGTGAAACGCTGACTGTACGCAGGATTCTTTGGTTCAAATAACCCCCACATTTTAAAAGCAGCACATCAGTAAGTGCTGCTTCTCATCCAGCTTCTATATTCCTCTTTGTGATTCCGACACCCCACAAAATGCCTCGTGTGAAAGAAATCTAAGAGGTAAAAAAAAAAAAAAGGATGTGAAGAATGTTACGCGTCTGCAGCATACAAACACCGGAGTGAGGAGCCGACGCGAGCCCGACTTTCCTCCAGATACGCAGCTCAGCCGGCGGATCACGCTTCCTGCTCGGCGTGCCGGACGAGCAGACGCCACACGTCGCCGTTCTTCCCCCGGAGGATGTTCCGCTTGTCTGGAACACGGCGTACCTGTGAAGCAGCAGAGGTGTGGAAGACACAGACGGTGGGGGGTGGGGGGGGGGGGGGGCGTGACCACGACAACGCGTAGGTCGACCGGCGCGTCAACGGAGGCAAATCTGTAAGAACACCGGCTCTAACTACAGCCACGCCCCGCTGAGCTCAGAGTGACTCGCACCTGACTCGGTGGCGCCCCCCCCTGCTGTTTGTTTAAGCACCTCCTAATGTCGGCCTCCTGATCTGCTGTCGCGGTGTCGACTCTGACGGAGGAGAAAAGACGAACACAAAGAGCAGGAGGCGGCGCTGAGACTGTCTGCAGAGGAGCGGGGGCGTCGGGGGGGGGGGTGGAAGGAAAGTTCCTTTCTCCTCATCTCAATAATAATAATAATAATTAAGCCGCAGTGTTCTCTTCTTTTGTTCCTCTCACCAATCATCCTTCTGTCTTCCCTTCCTCTTTTTTGTCATTCCCTTTCTCTTCATTCTATTCTTCTCATCTGTCTCCTCCCCTCTCGTCTTCCTTCTCTTTTCCCCTCCTCTCATCATCTACATCCCGTGACGTCCTTATCCGTCCTCCTCCTTTTTTTGTCTTTTATTTTGTTCACCTCCGCATTCTTCAACTTTTCTTTCGTCGCTATTCTCATCTCATCCTTTCACTTCTCACGTTCATCACCCTTTATTTTTCTCGCTATTCTTTTCCTTTCCCTCTCATTCCCTCTTCTCTCCATCTCCTCTCCTCAAACCTCCACGCCATGTTCTTTTTCTTTCTCATCACTTTTGCTTTCATCCATTTTCTTCTCATCCTTTTAGCCTCAGTTCTCCCTCTCCTCGTCACGTTCTCTCTCACCCCCTCCCTGCTTTTCCTTGATACTTCTCCTCTCTCCTCCTCTTCATCAAAGTAATAGTCACTGAGCGCCGTGTTGATGTTGAGGCTTATCTAAAGCTCGTCTTGGAGGGGATGAGATCAGAGTGAGAACAGACTACCTGAGACGCCGGTCACACAGGAACCCCTCCTCCGTTGGTCATGTGACACACCTGACCCTTCATAAAGGGTGGAGACTAATTGCTGGCTCGTGGCAGCGCTCCACTTGTTCGGCTCTGCGTGTCTGGTCGTTTCAGGCGGCGGCGGTCGTCTGCAGACTTTTCTCAAGGCCTCGCTTTCCTGCTTTCAGAATTCACAGCCACCTCAGGAAGTGTAATTACGGCTTGCGTGCACTCGCTGTGTCAAACAAACCAGAGAATTGCTTCACGCACATTCAGTCGAGCGGTGCCGAGTCTCACGCACTGCATGCTGGGGCCCGGATCGACCAATCGCGGCTCACTGGCTGCGGTTTGATGAGGTGTGTGTTGCTGGCGTGGGTGGATGCACGCAGTCCTTGGACGGTGCGTGGACCGCTTGGACAATCTCCTGGAACCACATTGACAGGAATTGGAACAGTTGCTGGAGTCGAGATATTTTTCAAGCGGGCGTCGTAACAGTAGATCAGCTCGGAGACGCCATTCCTGCTTCCTGCTTCCTGTGACGTCTTCTCTTTGCTCCAGTGTTTAGGCGACGGCAGAATCGTCTTTTTCTCCCATTCTTTGCCTCCTTTTCTTCCCCAGCTCTGTTTTGCGAATGATCCAACGAGCTCTTGCGCCTTTAGTTCGTCTGCCGCCGCTGTTCTGGAGTTTAACGATCCACTCTGGGGCTGAGGCTTCTGAACGCGATAACAACATTAGTCGCTGTCTGCTTCCACCTGAGCTTCAGGTAAGCGGCATCGACTCCTGCACTGGTGGCATTAGAGCTCAATTCCTGAATGAAGGAGCTAAATAACACGTCTTTTGTGTAAATAAAAAGCTTAAGCGCTCTTTTGATTGAGCGCTTGAACGTCTGTGCAAAGTTTCCATCGACGAATCGCTGATCGCCACCGCCTCGGCCCGTTGTGAACTCATCAAACAGTTAAACCGGCTCGGTTCTGTCTCTGGACGGTATCGGGGGGGGGGGGGGGGGGGGGCACTGAGGGAACGTGAGACGAGCAGCTGGGCTGCAGATGAAGTGGAAATGCCTGAAAGAACAGACTGTTTTGCTCCCGAGGACTGTTTCCAATGGATCTGCCGAGTTCCTGAGAGGACTGTCGTGTGTGTGTGTGTGTCTGTGATGTGTGTGTGTGTGTGTCTGTGATGTGTGTGCGCTCACAGACGGACACTCTTGGATGTGTGAGGCGGAGTGTGTTGTGTAGGTGGAACCTTCTGGAGTGTTGGAGGAACACCCATAGGAGGCGACGGTAGGACTGGGGTGGGGTTTATCAGCCCCGCCCCCCCCCTCCTGCCTGCTTTATCCAGCTCCTCTCCTCCTTCCACCAGTATTTACTACCCCTCTACCATCCTCTGTTCCCTCCCGCATCACTTCTTAGACTAAACCGTAGGTGCATCAGATGTGTGCTAATCTCGCGTTGTATCGTTGCGTGGTGATGTCACCATGATGTCACCATGATGTCATAGCTGTATCTGGCTCTGCCTCTTGCCAAATAAGGTGTTCAATGAGGCATTTATCATTGGTGGTTCTTGATTTATCCAGAAATATCTTCTGAGGAAGCTCCACCCCTCTCTGTGACCTGCTGACCCCTGCGAGCATAAATTTTGAGATACGAGCAACTTCCAGATGGTGGCGCTAAATGGTTTCAGATGCGAGTGATTTGTCAAGGTGTTGCTGTATGCCGGGGAATTTCACTCTGATCCACCTCTGCAAAAAAAAAATCATCACAATTCCTCGACAACTTTTACAAATGTCTTTCCAACAACCAGACTGGAGAGCTTGAGACGTGGACGACACATTCTCCCCCAACGTGGACGACTCATTCTCCCCCAACGTGGACGACACATTCTCCCCCAACGTGGACGACACATTCTCCCCCAACGTGGACGACACATTCTCCCCCAACGTGGACGACACATTCTCCCCCAACGTGGACGACACTTTCTCCCCCCAACGTGGACGACACTTTCTCCCCCCAACGTGGACGACACATTCTCCCCCAACGTGGACGACACGTTCTCCCCCAACGTGGACGACACGTTCTCCCCCAACGTGGACGACACGTTCTCCCCCAACGTGGACGACACGTTCTCCCCCAACGTGGACGACACGTTCTCCCCCAACGTGGACGACACGTTCTCCCCCAACGTGGACGACACGTTCTCCCCCAACGTGGACGACACGTTCTCCCCCAACGTGGACGACACGTTCTCCCCCAACGTGGACGACACATTCTCCCCCAACGTGGACGACACATTCTCCCCCAACGTGGACGACACATTCTCCCCAACGTGGACGACACTTTTTCTTCTTACTCTACAGAGGCAGGGCCACTTCCTGTCTGCGCAGCACCGTGTCCATGCCTGCTGAACATTGCACCTCTTCCAGCTTTATTTTGCCTTTCTTACTTCCCTGCTGTCGTGTGTGAGTGTGTGTGTGTGTGTGTGTGTGTGTGTCTGTGTGTGTGTGTGTGTGTGTGTGTGTGGGTGTGTGTGTGTGTGTCTGTCTGTCTGTCTCTGTGACTCGAGGATGGTCCTCGTGCTCACAAACAGCAGCAGCGTCACCGCCGCTCATCCCGGTCCCACCGGGCCTAATTGGCCCAGCCTGCTTAGTGTAGCACGATTATTCAGCACTTCTGACAAAAAATATTCTGTGCACGTGTGTGTGTGTGTGTGTGTGTGCGTGCGCGTGTTTGTGTGAAAGCTTCCCAGTGACACTTAAAGAAGTCTCTGGAGCTTCATGTCGTCTCATGCTCTGACACATCCGTCGCTAGCTGAGGAAGGAACACCTTTCTGGTTTTCACACACGTTCACAACATTTTTATGCACGCGTGCGCGCACACACGCACGCGCACGCACACACAGAAGTGAAAGGATGTGGAGACGGAAACGTTTTTTAATGCCCGTCGCAGGCTCACGCCGCACAGCCGTGATGATGTTTTCCTCAGACGACTTATCAGAAATAATTCTTCCCTCCCTTCCAGCTTCCAGATTGATTGCTTTGCCTCCCTTCAATATCAAAGGAAAGCCGGTGTGTTTGGCTGGGAGCCAGACCCCCCCCCCCGCTCCAAAGAAATCAGGGCCGTGGCGTTAGCGCGTTCCCTTCCTGACCGCACTGCGAAACGAGCGCTCCTTTTTCCTCGGGGATCCGTTTGCTTTGATTAGCCGTTCGCCCGCCCATCGGCCAGCGGGCCGATCCGGGTTATGGAGCGCGTTCTGTCGTCCCGTGATGATGAACAGCTTGGGCACCTAATTTCTGGATGGACGGATGGATGATGGACGGATGATGGACGGACGGATGGGTGGATCATCTTCCATGCAGCTGCTGTAACCACCGTTGGGCATCTGACTCTCCCCTCTGTGATCTAACTCCGACTCCAGTTGAAACGGACCCCTCCATCCACACCTCGCATCCCCTGTGCAGGTCCCTCCCGACCTTTGACCCCC
>NC_090918.1:5126814-5152559 GCF_040956055.1 Brachionichthys hirsutus | reverse complement strand
CCTCCGTCTCCTCCGTCTCCTCCTTCCAGCCTCTGTCCCCGCCGGTTTCCGTTCCGCCATGCAGCAGCAGCTGCCTCCCCATCTTATCTTCTTTCCTCTCCCGTCCACTTCGCCCAGTTTCTTTCTCTTCCTGTCAGTTTGTCTTTCGTTTCGTCCCCCCGGAGCGAGAGGATTCCTGCGGAGGAGTGGCATTTAGAGATTCTGACTCTCCTGTTGCTATCTCTCCACTGGGGTTAGAGAAAATCAATCCCACTAATTAGATCTGTGCATCACTGTTATTTTGTCTCTCCGCGCGGTGCGCGTGCGTGTGTGTGTGTGTGTGTGCGTGCGTGCTGCATGTCCTGTAATCTATATTTAATGTTAGGAAGCAGAGCTTTAAAGAGCGCCACAGCTGGCCTGTTTGCTAATTAATGACATTTCCCCCGTTAATTACCATTCAGTGGAAGTCAGCGCTCTGATCTGTCTTTGCTTTGTTTCTACATTTATTTTTCCTCTTGATTTCTTTTTTGTCTTCTCCCTTTCACCAAATATGCTTGCCATTAACCCGGGGAGGGGGCGGGGCTACTTATCCTGGTCAACAAGCCCTGAGGCGTGTTTCCGTTCAACGTGTGGGTTCAAAAGAAACTCGAATGGGTTGGAAGTACGCAACGAATCAATCGGAACCTGCGACTCACGTCACTCGGGCCCGCGGGCCAGAAGACGCCTGGGCGTGTAGCAGAACTCGAGCTCGGGACCGACGGACACGCGGCCCCCTCCCTGGAACCACAACCCCGGTGGAGAAGGTTTTTACGTCGCTCTCCTCTCTTTAGAATCCTTCTCCTGTCTTTGCTGGTCTTTATGTTAATGTGTGAATCTGAAGTTGGGGGGGGGGGGGGGGGGCACTAAAAAAAGACTTCCACTCACATCTCGCCGTTTCTCTGTATCCCCTCCCTCCCTCTCTTTCCCTTATTTCCATCTCTTGGCGGCTCAGATCTCATATCGGCTGTTTGTCTCCCCGGGGAGGGACGACGAGAGCCGAGTCTCCATCTGCCTCTCAGCCTCGCCGTCCCTCCACCCGCCGACTCTCCCCGGGATCCTGGTCTGTCACCACCTGTCAGATGCCAGTCTCTCCCGCCCCCCCCACCCCCCCCCCCCCCCTCCTCCCACACTGGCCCTCCCTCTGTCCAGCTATCAAACGGAAATCAGAGCGAACTTCAAACGACTCAAGACACTGAAATGTGGAAATAATTTTATTCAAATGAGCCGTTTGTTGCGCCAAGATGTCCCGGTTTTGGTTGAACATGCGGCGGTTTTTAAAGGGTACTCTTATTCGAACGTAACAATATTCAGTTTGGCATTTCTGGGACGCTGTAGTCACAGAAGATGTTAAGAAGCATGTTTTAGCCTTTTTTACTTCTCCTATTCGTCACATAAATAAACTTTATTGAATGCCTGATTCCTTCTCAACCATCCTCTTTATCCGTGCAGCACCGAATTTCTTTTTTGTCTCCTCTGACACGGCAACAAAAGACAAAGATGAGGTCGCCCCCCCCCCCCCCCCCCCTTTTCTTTTTTTTCTCCAGTCGATGAATTTCTCTGCGTCGTCTCTTTGTGTAGCCGTCGGGTTATTTTTTCAGCACATTAAGTTCTTAGAGGCAGATCATAAAAGATGTCAGCTGCTTTAGCGTTTGCTGGGTGGAGGCATCGTCTGAACCTTTGAGTTCATCGCCATCAAAGCCAGAGAGCCGATGGGCGGATCCGGAGTCTTCTAGTCTTTCTTAGTGTTGTAGGATTCTTTGGACCATCCTGATGGTTCTGATTCAGAAGCTGTGGCCATTTTTCTGGCATTATCAAACTCTAAGTGAGATGGAATGACTCTGCTTTTCTAATCCGTTGTGGAGACGTGACTCGGAACGGAGCTTCCGGACCGCCACCGTGTGACTCCTGATCGTCTCTCGGGGGGAGCGGGTGTCGGCCGGGAGTGAAGTCTGTAATGAATCTGCCTCTGCCTATTTTTAATCTCTAATGAGAATTAAAAGCTGGGAGATCGCTCGTCGGCTGCCCACACCTCGTCGTGGCACGGAGCGCTCTGCCCGTTGCCTAGAGACAAAGGAGGAGAATAGCACGGTGCCAGACGGAAACGCAGACGCACGACGTTCCAGCTTTTCCTGTCTGTTCTGATATCTTTAATGTGAGTTTTCGGGCGTCGTTTCGGCAGAGAGAACTTCTCCTCTCAGCTCCGTGCAGGTCGGAGAGGCGGAGCCTCTGACTGACATTCTGCGTCTCATCTCACGGCTGAAAGTCGCCCCCGCTGCGTGTCGGTGGTATGAAGGCGTCATCCACACGCATGTGTTGTTCTTTCTGCGTCGAGCCATTTAGCCGGCCGACTGCTCCTCCGGCCTCAGCTGCGGCGCCACTTGACCACAGACGCCAGGATTGGCCATTCGTCATCTTCCTCCAGCCGAATTGCCCCCCCCCCTCCTCTCCGTCGGAAGCCGGGGCCCCTTGAGTGCGAGGGCTCGGAGAATACCAGTCAGTCTAATTCTGTCCCGCTGCCAGTCGCCTGAATCAAATCTCAGCCTCCAGTCATCCATTCAGGATGGTGGGGCGTGGGCTTCCCGCGCCGCGTCTCCTGCCCTGGCTGTTCCTCCTGCCTTTATTTACGCTACGTCGGTGAATATCCACTTGTGTCCCACAGCAGCAGATGACATATCGCAGCCCTCTCAAGCTTTTGTCAGGCAGCTAAATCCCATCCCCGATGCGTCGGCTCACCGACCTCAACTCGCTCGGCAAAGCCCCGGCCGACGGCGGCCGGATCAATTCCACTTCCTCTGAATATCAGTAAATCAAGCGGCGGTGGGATCCCTCCCTCCCCCCCCCCGGTCCGTTGACGCAGACTAATTCTTCAGTGTTCCTCGATAGTGATCTCCCTAAGACCCCCGAGTGAATGGCGTAGAAAGAGAGGAAGAGCTAGCGTTGAATGAGAAGCAAGCCAACAAGTCGACGGCGCAGGGATTAGTGGGTAAAGTGGATTAGGAAGAGGTATTCTGATATTCCGCCCAGGCTGCAGAGAAGGTCTTTAGAAAAGCGGAGAAACATCTGCTGGAGCTTAGCGAGGCAATGAAAACACCGAAAACGCGAACGGCTAGAAGACACGCGCACGAACACACGGGGAGATTTAACACGGCCGAACAAAACCGCAACACTTTTAAAACGCATAGACGTGCACGCAGCAGCACCCCGGGGCGCTCGTGTTCTTGGCTCCGTGTCGGTGCATCTGTGTGAGCGTATTTTTAAAGATGGCGGCGCTCTTGTGTGTGTTTCGGCGAGCGAGCGGTTGCACCATCCAGACGGGTCCTGGCAAATTAGCGCTCTTCTTCTTTCTGGATCCTTTGTGCTTCTGAAAGCCACGGGACGCCCCGTCTGCATCGCCCTGCGTCTCCTCCCGTCTCCTCCCGTCTCCTCCCGTCTGCTCCTCCACCTTTTATTTACGGCTCCATCGCAGCGCTGACATAATGAGGACATGAGTTCCGAATGAGATGAGATGAAGTAAAACAAGGCTCCTGGACAGCTTCTAAAAACAGCCGGCGCCGCTTCCTGAACTGGGCCATTAGCTCGGAAGCGAGCCTTCAAAGTCCTGCTTTCGCTGAGCAAACAGTCCAAAGGGATGCTAATGCGCCGCCGAGTGTGATGTCACTTTGACGGGACGGGCGTAAAAGTGTCGCGCGGCTGACTGCAGATGGGAGTCGGAAGAATTTAGCATCAGAAAGAATTGGGTGACGGTGACGGGACTATTTTTACTGGAGCTGCTAAGAAGAGCAGGAACGATTTATTCCAGCGTTGGTGATGTCATCGCCTCCGTGGGAGATGTTTGCGTTCATGCTGCTCCACATCTGCAGTGTAAAAAATACCCGTTAGCGTGCGTCGCAGTTTATACAGCTAAGCAGCCGCCGCCGCTAACGGTAGCGAATCTGCAGGCAGCCCTGCACCGATTGGTGGAGAGATGACACGGCTTTAGATTCCTGGTATCACCTCCGGTAGCTTGTTCAGACGCACTAATGCAGCGTGTCACCATGACCTTTCAGTACCTGTGTGTGTGTGCGTGTGTGTGCGTGTGTGTGTGTGCGTGTGTACAGCTGTGATGCAGCTCGGAGTCCAGTCAGGGTGTAGCGTGGTCAATATTGATGCCTGGCCAGTCCCGGGGGGCGGAGTCAGAGTAAAGGTTGTGCTCTAACAGCATGCCCCAGGGAGCTGCAGTGTATCCCCCCCCCCCGACAACCCTGCTTTAATTAAGACAACAAAGACAAATGTCTTTTCTATCAGCGAGCAGTCAGTCCTGAAGATGAATGAGGATCACCTTCCAGGTAATCCCACCGAGGGAGTTATTGATTATTCAGGAATAGTTGCCGGAAGAGGCGACGGGAACATTAACTGTCCAAACGACCAGGGGAAGAGCAGGAAATGATCCGTCCGGTTAAAGATGCTGTTCAAGCAGCTCATTGGTTAATGAACCGAGGGTTTCCTCAGACCTCAGAGTTTGAAAGAGGAAGCGCTGCGGCGTAAAGTCTGCTCCGCGTTCGGCCTCCGGTCTGCTCCGAGTTCGGCCTCCGGTCTGCTCGGAGTTCGGCCTCCGGTCTGTTCCGAGTTCGGCCTCCGGTCTGCTCCGCGTTCGGCCTCCGGTCTGCTCCCTTTACGGTGGAATAAGAGCTGCTCAGCTGGGGAGACTCGTCCCTGGGAGGAACGGATTTCTGCACAGTTATGACAAAGAAAACGGCGGTTGAGGTGGACGGGGCGACCCGAGGGGGCGACCCGGGGGGGGGCGACCCGGGGGGGCGGTCTGGGCGGGATGCTCTTCATTTTCCTTTATCTGCTGTGGATATCCTGTAGCTTCCTTCAAACAAATATCCGACTCCAGGAACGTCATTCCGGAGGCTCTGAATCACGATGCCGTTCTGTCCGTCGTGAGGAATTGTCCCTGTGCTGTTGCCGTACTTGGAGGTTTTTGTTTTTTGTTATCTGGATCCTCTGCCGCATTATAGCTGGCTAAATGCGTTGCGCCCTCCAGGCTCGTGTTCCTGCCAGATGTTCCTTTCCTCTCTCTCCGTTTTGCCTTCCATGCTCTGGCTCTTATTCATCCCGATCCCTGATCCCGGTCCAGATGTCCATCTGTCCCGGGAACGCCTCTCTGTTCGCGTGTCGCAGCTTGTTAGTGCGTGCTCCGGGGGGGGCGTGGGTTTTATTCAAGGTCTTCTGTAGAGATGCTGAACGACGGAACTCGTTAGGAACTCAAAATTGTTCTGGAGCAGAGGCCCCTCCCCTCCGCCGGTGCTCATGGTAACCAGAGGTAAAGCGGTTGTGTGATTGGCTGCCGAAGCTGCTTCGGGCGACTCACTTTCTTCACATTGAACTTCTCTATTTCATTTTCTTTGTGTTCTTGTATTTATTTATGTTTTACAAATACCAACAACCCTTTGATCCTCCAGGTCAAAACTCAACCAATGAAACGATTTCCCCTTCCGGAGCCGCTCCGCTCAGAAGGACGGACCCAGAATCCAATTAGGAGAGTTCTATTTATGCCCGGCTCTGAGCTGCACATGAAGAGCGTTCACCGAAGGTCACGCCTTCTTCCCACCTTTTCATTGGCCGCCATCTTGCCGGCGTCCATCCTGGACTCGTGAGAGAACAGAGGGAATCAGACAAAGAGCGGGTGAACGTGCAGCGCCGCTAGTTTAGGCAGAGAAGCAGGAAGCTGTTCCCACAAGCTGCCCCCGCCCCCCCCCCCCCCCTCCTCTCAATGTGCTTCTCACATTCTCATTCACACTAACACAACCTGCCCCGGGTACGAGACGGTGCGTGAGTGTGTGTGTGTGTGTGAGTGTGTGTGAGAGTGTGTGTGTGTGTGAGTGTGTGTGTGTGTGTGTGTGGGAGGTGTTTTGGCAGCCTGGAGTACGGTATAACAAAAACTGTCCGGCCGGCATTCACTCTCGTATCCCGGTCCGCCCTTCGCCCTGTCTCCTCTTCCTCCTCCTCCTCCTCCTCTTCCTCGACGCTCCTCTCTCTGCCATCCTTTTTCACAGCACAGATGAAGCGTTCTCCTTCGCAGCAACGCCTACGTTCTCTTGCTTCCCCTCACAGAGTCTTTTTTTTTTGTTTTGTTATTAAAGCATTTGCCCGTCTAATTCTCGGCGACTCCCCGGCTCTGCTTGCGTCCTCTGAGAATGCGTATGATTTTTACAATTCCATCTCGCCAGCGCCAAACGTCCTAACAAGGTTGGCGAGATGAGAGGAATCTTCTGAAGGATGGAAATGTTGGCTTCCGATCATGAGCCGGTTTTGAACTGGGATGACCTGATTCGAGTCTTTTGATTCGGAGCCTCTGGAATCGTTGCTGCCCTACAAAGCCAAAGATAAATAAATGTACCTCCGCCATGGAGGTTCTGTTTGTTAGCAGGATTAGCGCGATCCGGATACTCATCTGGATACAAAAACATCTGGAAAGGAAAGGAAAGGGAAAAAAAAAAACCATGATGGATGTTCAACGGATCAGAAGGATGTTCCGCCAGAATTTGACGTCCGATCAAAGTCTTCCACCCCCCCCCCCTGACCTCTCCGACAATCACACCTGGACGGAGTCGCAGCCGAGTCCGAGAGCTCGAACGAGACGGAGCGGACGTTCCTTCAAAGTAACGCTCCAGCTGTGAAGTGAGCCTGAGTCTCATTTTTACTCCGGTCCGCTGGCTCAGTGGGTTTGGGTTTGAGGGGGGGGGGGGGGGGTACTTGTCTCATGCATTACAATGAAGACAATCATCTTGATGGATCCGCTGGATGCAGAGCCTGATTTACATGATGAAGAGACTGATTAATTTGGAAGTGAAAACGCAGCCCGCGCTTTCCCCCCCGATCCGGGAGGTGTGAGAGAAATTCTTTTTAGGGGAGCGTCTCTGCCGAGCGTCCGGTCCGGACGGATGGTGACGGATTTATTCATCTGCTGTTTGCTCCATATATAATTCATCTGCAGATGCTCCGCCTTCGGATGGGACCGGCGTTTGGTTTGGAACCACGACAAAGACCCGAACACGAGGCCCCCTTTCGCCTCGTTAGAAATATCGATGCAGATTCTGGATCACTCTCAGACTTTCTTAATAAATAGGAATATCCAGTTTACAGATTATTCCAAAACCAATGCCAAGGAATTACCTGGTATTGAATCTGGGTGCTGATCCAGAACCGGGTAGAACTGGAAGAGCCCGCGCCGTTTAAACGCAACACCCGTAATTCCTCTCACTATTTCCAGAGCTTTCGTCGGGCTCATCTCTTTCTAGCTCTCCACCCCACTCTCATCTCTCGTCCCTTGTTTCTCCATTTTGCTTTCATTTGAAGCGTCTTTGTCCACGTTAACGCGGTGACTGTCCTGTGCAGGACGGATGCAGACGGAGGATTAAACAGGAATTCTTGCCCTGCCGTCTTTTGTGGGACGTTAATTGTGTTTTCTTTTGACATACGGAGCCAAAGCGGCCGCTTCCTTTAGAGCGCTGGTTCTGGGACCGGTGGGAAGGCCTTTAACCTCAATCAGTGGCTCCCATTGGTCTGACCGGTGGTTCTGTCCCCGCTCGCATTCATTAAAAAACGGCCTGAAATGTTTTGCTTCATGTTGAACCAAAAAAAGGAATTTTAAAGGAGATAATGGCCCGTCGTTAATGGCTTGTTTCTTTCTGCAGAATTTCATCGTTCGCTTCGCCCCTGACGAGTAGAGTGACATGAGTTGGGTTTATTTTATGATTCCTCCAACACACACACACACTCAGAGGAGCACAGTGATAATAGAATCATTGATGAATGAGCTGAATGCAGCGAGGCAAGCATGAAAGAGAGAGAAGGGGCGTGTTGAGATTAACGTAGCACAAAGCAAATTGGGTTTGCCATCGTTACACAATTCACACTGCAGAAAGCCCCTAACCACGAGAGACAAATGAGGCCTGAGATTCATAAAAGCTCCATTAGAGAGCGAAAGGAGTGAGGGCAGAGCTTAATACCAAACATTTATGGATCTGTCTACGGCCGGGGGCGAGCGATGACGAGGCTGCAGGTTTCCCGCTTCCCAGGGACGACCAGGCCGCTAAATTAAGATCAAAGTAGATCAGCTGAAAGCCTCCTTTCTCAAACTTAAGACAACGGGGCGTGCTATTCGGCCTTGCCTCGGTAGAGGAGGGGTTTGTCATTTTAATTAAGCACATTTCCCATCTACAGTAAACTCCAGCACCCTCACAAATCTCGCACTGTTCTGCCGCTCGCTCCAGCGTGGGCATTAGCAGGTGCGTCTGGAGATCAATGGACTTGTCACCGACTCCATAAAGCCATCACCATAACCGTAACGCAGCCGCTATAATGCCCCGCTTAACTGGCTAATGTGCTAATACGTCTTGGTGCTAATGTCAGCGCGATGGCGCAACTCTATGGATGAGGCCCCCAGCGCAAACCAGATTATCCTCTCATCTGACGATCTCTCAAATGGCCCGAGTGGGGGGGGGGGGGGGGGTAGAGTGTCTCATTATCGTCATCCGCAGACGGCTCTACGCTAATCTAGAAAAGGCCGCCGCCATCAGAGTGTGAATATTTGCTTTAGCTCAGGAGCTCAGAGCTCAGAGCGCCGCAGATTGCCAGACGTAAGTCGCAGACACTCAGGAGTGGTGTCAGCGCCCGACGCCAGCGAATCCGTCAAACGTTGGGTCAAGTTTCACACCGAGCGAGGGGGGGGGGCGGTGAGTTCTGGAATTGTTTATTGCTCGGCTGTAATTAGATAAACCTGCCGTCTAACCTCTTTAGGCCCGTCACATTGCTTCATCCTCACGGTGCCCTGATTGAGTTTGTGCTCAATTGAAACTTATCAGCTTTTTTTTTCCTTCCCCTTCTTCTTCTTCTTCTTCTTCTCTTGTTTTCAGAGCATCTGAGCGCTCAGAGTTCTGCTCGGTGGACGGGAGGGGAAACGGCGTTTTCAGTCGTCTCTTGAATCCTCTCCGAGGCTGCGCTGCTTCTTCGCGCCTTCACCTGAAATAGTTCCCTTATTTCTCGGGGCAGGAATTCAACATGAAGTTGCCCCGAGCCATGATGAAGGGTGGTATCTATTGCACCGGGGGGGGGTAAGAGTCCCTCTTTCTCTTTCTCTTTCGTGCTGCATGATTCTTCTCGAGTGCGTGAATTTGGCATGCGAGCCACAACGCGCTCATATCCCAGCTGATTCTGGAGATTTGAGATCTTCTTAATGGACTTTGTCACCTTAAACTGTGACTAGATGAGCGGCGCCGATGCGCCCAACGGCCTTCGGTTCTGGGAGTTCTGTTGATGCTGAGCAGCTGGGCTCGTGCAGCTGTCGGGTCAGGGGGGGCAGCCATGAATTCCACTCGTTGTGTTTTGAAGCCAACTGGTTGTCCCGACTCACAATTAATGTCAAAATGAGAAACTGGCAGTTTTATTAAAGCCCAAAGACCGTAACCTGGACGCATCTGGAACCCGGGTCCAGAGACGCTTAGCCCCGATGGCCTGTCTGAACCGCCAAAGAATCTCCTCTCACAGTCCAGCCGATTCCAGCTGTAAAGATTCGGATTACCATAAAGGGTAACAAAGAGTGTTTTACGGTTCGGTTTGGAGCCCATGGTGACCCAAGATGATGATGATGATGATGATGGGGAGGGAGCAGAAGAACCACCAATGACCATGAAGCACTGGGCTCAGGCGCTACATTTCAAATCGCGATCAAATAATGTCCTTTTATGATCTTGTAAAGAAATCCGGACGCAGTTCTTCTTGTCGTGGTGTCCTTGTGTTCCAAACAGAACCACGCTTCATGACGATGTATAAAGGAGTTGGGATTGGACCGGACACGCCCGAGAACCTCAGCCCACCTGAGAGTTTGGACCAGAGGTGTCTTGCTTGGTCTTTTGGTTTCCCTCCCGGCTTCCCGACTGTAGTCCGTTTCTTTCAGCTCGGCCCGTTCACCTCTCCCCCCGTGCCGATCCGTGCCCCCTCTACCTTTCTTTCCTGAACCGAGGTGCTCTTTGCTCTTGAAAGACTTGCTTTCTTCTGTCGGATTAATTCATCAAGGTTTCCTCGGCGCTCGCTGGCCGCTGCGGACGGCCGGCACCACTCGCTCCCTGCCTTCCCGTGGACGTTCCACTCTCAGCCGTATCTCTGATTTATTCTCATCCGAAGGTCCCGGCTGTGTCGCCGTGTTAAAACCATCCCAGCTGGGCTCGTTTAGCTTCTCTCACGCTTTCTTTTCTTTTTCGTTTCGCTTCTATTGACTCACCGGAGCGTTTCAGAACTGGATCCGGCTCGCCTGTCCCCCCTGCCTTGACCCGATGAAAATGCATCTCAACACCGGCCGGCCGGCTGCTATATGATGATGGGTGTACGTAACCCGAGAGGCCCCGACTCTCCTTCCGTCCGCTCCGGCAGCGCCGGTCCATCGGCACGCAAATATCCTACCTGAGAAGCCATTTGTGGAGCAGCTGATCCGGACTGGTTTCTTGTAACGTGTTTCTGTGGGATGTCGCATTGGTTTTGTAACATCTGGTCTCAATTTAACAGCGTTTTACTGACCGTACGGGACCAGAACCCAAGAATAGCACACCTAAGTCCATCACAGATGGGCCGCTGCCGTGTCCTAATTGAAAACTACCCTCACACTGTAACGCAGTCCGTTTTTGATTCTCCAGTTTTCGCCACCGATCGCCCCGGACGACCACGCTAAGTTGCTCGCCCCCGTCTCCGGCGCAGATTAAGTTGTAGAGGCCGCTGGGCGAGTGAGATCAAAAGGACCTGATTTGACTTTCCTCTTCCTCTTGACCCGGGATACCTCTGAGTCACGGCGGCACGTTTCCCGCGGCAACAAGCCTCCTCTCTCTCTCTCTCGCTCTCTCTCTCTCTGCTGTTGGGTCACCAGCGGAGTGTTCTCTGCGTCCTTTTTGTTCCTTACCGGCCGTTTGATGCGGCCCCCGACGACAGCTCGGCCACTTTGCAGATTTAAAATCAAATGATCTGAAAGCCCTTTGAATCTCCCAGCGCGCACGCACACACACACACACACACACACACACAGGTCGCTTACATTGAAACGTCTTGCAGCCCCCGCTGCGTGCCCCGCAGTGTAAAGAAAGGCGTATATGTTGTACAAAATAAACATATTATGAAGAATATGGATATTGCTCTTGTTATTTTCATAAACAAGCTCTAATAGTTCCCGCCGTTGCCGAACGCCCATCAATGCGACGACTAAAACGTGCTTGTCGTTCCTCTCCATTACCCAGAAGTCCTAATTGGAGGGGCTAAGTAGCTGTCGTCTGTCTCCAGCGTGGGCTGGAGGGTTCGGCGGCTGGCTTTTAAGACGCGTGCATGCTCTCTGGCTCCTATAGTGCGACTGTCAGAAGTAATGAATCACATTAAAGATGTGCTGCTCCTGTTACACAAAGTACCCCCATCAGCCTCTCCCCGTGACACCGAGGCGGCGAGCTTTTAAGGCTCTCACCTGTGGCATTTATAGCTTCTTTTTTTTTTATTGCTGTCAAATCTTTGGCGGTTAGTGCTTATTGCTGTGTTTTTCCACCTGTCAGTCAAACTGCAGCAGGATGTCGCATTTGTCCTCGTGAAATGCGGCGTTCTCTGCAGGACGCTTTAAATGCCATTAGTGGAAAAACATTTTTACATTCAGATGTCTGACCTTCGCTGTGCAGAATGAGGTTTGACCTGAATATCATGCTATGCAAATGAGGAGTCGCGTGTTTGTGACATCACAACAAGCCACGCCTCATTCAGATCAGGCCATTTCACCTTGAAACGTGTTTAGTTATTTTTTCCGGCTGCCTCCGCTATAGTGAGGTCGGATGCGTCCGGTGGTCGGATGGACTGCGCCGCCCCTTTATCCAGGTCCGCACCAATTTCAATGCCGTAATCCCAGCAGGTGCTTCTACCCTGGATATCGGGTGTCACGTGGCCGACGCCCCCTGCAGGGACCGGCTGCGTCGCGGTCAGTCGCACACGCCAGACAACTAATGAGGAGGAAGCAGACTGATGTAAGAAGTCCCAATATCTTGCCCCCCCCCCCTGCTGCTTGAGTCACCCCACCGTGTCTTCTACACCCACTCTCTGCTGTAATGAGGGTGTGCTGGGAGGATCTGCCCCCCCCCTCTGACCCCCTGTGGTGTGCGTTCAGGCGGCGTGATTGACTGTCAAAGGAAGTGGACGGCGGTTTGATCGTGAGGGAGAACGTTTTTACCGCCACGGGGGGGGAGCGAGAGGAAAAATATCTACGGAAGGTGGAGGAACCCGATTGGATTAATAAAATATTAAAAGTTGTGTTTCTGCAGTTCCTGCTCCAGTACAGACGGGAAAAACAAATGTAGAGGCTGAAATGATCCGTCCGTCTTTACGTGTCGATGTCTGAGAATAAGTTAGGAGGTAATGTTTCACATCTCAGAGTTTAAACCGTCTCACACGCAGACGAGTCACTCGAGCTGAAGCATCAGCTTCCTCCACTCGACCTGCCGTCTGCTTAAAATGCTCTCTAGTTCCTGTTTTTTACGACGGACTGATCTTTTGTCCCTCTTTCTAAATGTCACTGGGGATGGGGGGGGGGGGGGGGCAAGTACAGCAAAAGCCCACACAGAAGAGCCATTGAGGCCCATTACAGTACCGAGAGAGCGGCTGTGTGGGCACGTCAAGGACTCGCATAGCAATTACAGTTACAAAATAATTGATTGCATTAACCTGCCCTTTCGCAGATTTCCACGCCGGATCCATGTTCCTGAGTGGCCGTGCGGCGGCGTCGGTGGTGGAGTGGGCGGGGCCCGAGAGGAAGCGGCGCAGTGATCTTGTCGGGTCAGTGCTGAATCGCTCTGTGGCGTTGGCGTTGCTCATGGTGTGCTGCTTTTCAAGCATCCGCGCCACAATGGAAATGTCAGCGTGTTGTTTCCCGCACACACGCACACTCACACACACACGCACACACACACGCTGTTTGGACTGCTCGGACCGTAACGTGTGCAGATCCTATGATCTCTCTTCTCCTTCTTCGTGCCGGAGCGATTATCTTGTGCCTTCTCTCATCCCTCGTCTTCCTCTCGTTGCTCGGGTGCCGGTCCGGCTTTTTCCTGCCCGGCTGCGTTTAAGCCATTAGTCTTAGGATGTGTTTGTGGCGGCCGCCGCCTCCTCTTTTTCTGAGGCTGATGTGTCTTTCATTACCGCGATCTGACAGCCCCCGAGCCGAGCGGACGTCTGTTTGTCACCCCCTAATGGGGCTCGGCAGCCTACAAGGTGTGCACAACACCTCCAGGAGGCTCGTCTTCTCCTCCCGCCCCCCCCCTCGGCGGAGGAAAAGACCAATAGCACGACCACACGCCCTTCAGTCCGCTGTTCAATTCCACTTCACGTCCACGTCAGTGCTGAGAATTGGATCAGGCACCTGTGGACACATTCCACGTCCATTTGACTTGATGGGAATTGACCGAACCTGGCTGGGATCTCACACGGCGCCGGCTCTGATCCGGCTCCGTTTAGAGTTTAGAGGTAAAGCCATCTAATCCATTTTGAGTCAATCCTGCTTTTTGGTGGCGGCCTATCGACCTGCTCTCTGCTGCTCCGTTGCTTATCTCTCCCTCCTGAGCAAATGTTTTCATTCCCCGACAGACTTATATTCAGACCGTGGACCGCCGTTTGATAAGATTTCATTGGGAGGAAAAAGTTGATTTGGCTTTGGTATTGTGTCGTGGAGCTTTGATGTTTCTAAAGCCGCGGATCCCGACGGAGCCCTCCGGTTTAAGAACACGAGGGACAGTCTGGCGTTGGGTTTGCTCTGACGGTCTCTGCAGCGCTGCGTCTGCATGTAGGGAACAGAATCCGCATTCTTTGCGGAACCAATTCAACATCAATAAAAAGAGAGCGCGGAGCTCGGTTTAATATTTATGGCACGATGCACCCAAACCCCGTCCAGGTAGCTTTAGCATCAAAGCGAACCGTTTGACCCATCCATCCACCGTCCTCCTCCTGAAGCGATAGCTCTTCGTGCTATCGCCTGTTCTGCTGCGGACAGTTTTGCGGCGCCGTTACTTACAAACCCGAGGGGCATCAAGAAACGCCGCCATTTGATAACAATGACAACGGGGAGGAAGAGGGAAGCGGGAGAAGATGCGGCTGAGAGTTGAAACAGGATGTGGGAGTCAGAAAGCTGCTTTTCTCTGCTCAGGGATGAAAGGTTAAAAAGCCCGACTGATCCTTCGGTATTTAAACGCACCTCTGTGCCGGTGTGAGCAGTTCAGTGCACACCTGTCAGCGCCTGCCGATGCGTTTGTGCTGCGAGTGTTTGTCCTGGTGCAGAGTGTGTTAGGATGGGGAAGTGCTGGCTAATAACAAGATGTTCCTTTGAAAATTGCAGAGCATTCATCCGTTCAGGCGAGTGGCACGGAGCGAAATGTCAAATATTAGAAATAAACAGCCTTGTCACGACAGCTCTTGATGGAGAGAACAATCCCGGAGAGAGAGAAAGGAGGTATGGATATATAGCGGGGAAGGAGAGAGAAGATGAAAACAGTCCCTCCTTTCAGAGCAGAATCTCTCTTCCTTTGTTTTGTCCTCCTTTCACCATCTCATTGCCTCTTTGTCATTTATTTTTTACTTTTATGGCACGATGGAGAACCCTCCTGATGTCTCACTCGTCTGTTTAACAATCTACACATCATTAGCGGCGGGCAAGGTTTTCTTTTATATCTTTTGATTTGCCGCCGTTTCAGGATATTCCGGTTTATTAGCATCGGAGACGGAGACTCCGGTTTGCCACTTGGACTCGAGTCGCGCAGCTTGACTCTTCGCTTGGTGCTCTTCCTCAAAGGACTTCAAACTGGACTTGAAATTTGGAAGTCATTAATTTTATTTGTCGTATTAACACCAAAGAAAAGTCTGAAAGTTTCTCATTATTTTTCCTATAATAGCTTCAAACAGGGCCTGATCCTTGCTAATAGCATTGTGGCTAGCTTGAATCTGCACACACACGCTAGCTTCTGAGCGAGGATGCACCGCTCACGATTAAAATACACAGATTCTTTATGATCACTTCTAATTAAACAGCCTGTTTAACAAACTGAGCCTCTGACCTTGGGAACGTACCTCTGGAATTCACTGACAGTTCCATGATTAATAAAGATAAAAGCAGAAATCCTCCATCAGCATCGCTGCCGTAATCTCATTGACATCTTCGCCCAAGGCCAACTTTCAAAGCTGAGTTCCCTGACAGACAGACATGCTAAATGTCTGAGGAGAACAGCGTTTATATGCGATCAATATACCTGGAATATCAGCCAATCTGAAAGTCTAATGCGTGCCGCGTCGATCTGCCTGTTCTGTTGTTTTATTTTGAATTTAAGCACTTAAATTGCACGCTCGAATATTTTAGCTAATCAGAACCATAATATTGTGCATAAGCTGAATAAGAAGCAACATTATGCTAATACCCCCCCCACACAGACACACACACACAAGGAAGAGAGAGTGGCCACCGAACGGAGAGCTGCACCTTATCTCCACCGTGACGTCGGCGCACGGAGGCTGGTTGGCCAGCAGATAAATGAACGCTCATTACCTGTTGTCAGCGCCGCGTCCACTTCACTTAATCTGTGTTCAGTGATGGACCTTCCTTTCAGTGCGGGGGGAGGCTTTACAAATTACCCGCTGCCAAAAGCAAAAAAAAAACTCAAATTACTCACAAACTGCATTCAGACCAGAAAGAACGACAAACGCAGCCTGGAAATGTTATTCACATCGGACGGAAATCAGTTTCCACCCAACCCAGTGTGGGCAGCGGCGTAGCAGGGCGGTTAGCGTGTTAGCGCTTTAGTGTTAGTCACCTGTGTTGCTTTTACGGTATTTTACGGGGTCTGAATGAACCTGACAAGGCTTCATTTTAGCACGAAGATATAAATCTGCTGTTAGTAAAGTCTTCCTCCCACATCGGAAGCGACTTTCCTCCCGGGGGATTAAAAAAAAGTTCATCAGTCAATATCCTACCCTTCCGGGCAACGGGATGTTGTCGTTGGAATACGAACTTTGCAAATCAATTCGTGGACGTTCGTTTGGGTCCTGACTGAAAATCAGATTTAGCAGAAGTTGCAGAGAGTTGGTGATAAAACACTTCACGCTAAAGTTAAACAAGCATGTTAGCCCTTAAGCTAACGTTGGCTAGCTTATTTGGCTTGCCTGGGAGTATTAAAGTTTGGTATCTTTTCTTGACGAATCAGTCGATGGTTTTGATTTGAGCCAGAAAACGTCTCTCATCATTTTCAGAACCAGAACCAGGAACCTCACGTCAAAATAATCTGAACAGCGGAAGAAAGCAGATTTGTGAGTGACGTTACCCCCCCAAAAAAGATGTACGTAATTAGATCCCATCACACAAACGCGTGTAGCCTTAGCAGGAACAGGACAGTCCTCTGCTCTTCATCACCGGGGTCGTCGCTGTTGCATTAAGCTAAACAACGGAAGCTTCAAATCCCTGAAGAACATGTCAGGTTCATTATTCCGGCTTGTTTTGCCGTGTTTCCGGAAGGGCTCCGGGCTGCTTTTTCGGCACAGCATTTATTCCCAAGCCTGATTAGGGTGGGAGCTGGTGCAGCGCTGCACGGCGAATCCCCGGTTTCCACGGCACGGCGCCAGGGACGTCAGGTCTGATTGTTCCAAAGTGACACCCAGCACCCAGATTCTGCCATCGTCCCCCCCCCCCCCCCCCCCTCCCATCCTGTCTCTCCGTTCTTTTCGTCTATTCGGCTGCCTGTCTGGAGCGCTGACTGGCTCATCCTAATTTGCTTCACTCATATCTACACCGGCGACAGCCACCGCTCCCGTCCCTCTCCCTTAATCTTCGGGTTATTGTGGATTATTGACGCCATCGGGGTGTGATGTCTGGAAGCCGACACGGTCGGATGTGATGCAGAGGGAGGCGGGGCTGAGATCGGCAACAGGTAATGAGGTGAAACCACATGGAGAGAAAAGGTTCCAGGGGAGATTCTGATTGGCCTGGTCCTCTCCAGGTTTTAATCTGCTTGGTCTGCAATTAGTGACGACTGTGTCACAGCCAGACCGGGCTCTGGGGGGGGGGGGGGGGGGACACGAGAACCCACGGTGTGAAAAAAGCAACTTTCAAACGAGGCTTCAGAGAGCAGGAAATGAACGAGGACACTGAAGATTCTTCCGCCCAGTTTAGGCAGACCGAACGTGTGATCGGAGGGTTGAAAGCGCTTCTCCCCTCTGAAGCAGATGAAACGGGAATATTAGCGCACATCCCCCCGCCCCCCCCGGGTCCTCCTCAGCCAATCCGGTGCCGTCTCGTTTGTCTCAGGTGGCGTGCCGTCGGTCGCCGCTGAGCACCTGGACTAATGACCAGCTCCATCTGGCGCGTTCATGCGTCTGTCTGCCAAAGGTCATCTCAGACTAACGGATTAAAAGGCCGAAGACGGATGAAGAACCTGCCAATCATCTCAGGCCTTCGCTATCATGGAGCCGTTTCCTAAGTGATTTGGTTTATTCGGACCTCGTTTTTTATCGATCTGCTTATGCGCGTACCAGTCTGATCCACCATCTGTCTCCGGACTGACTCGTGGGAATTGAACCCACCGTCTCGGTTCCTTTCCCTTCTTTCTTTCTGTGTTTGTATTTACGAGGTCAGACAAAAACACCCTCGAGTTTACTTTAACATCGCGAGCCGCTCTCAACCTCGGGGTGGGAATGTCACGCACGCCGTCTCGGGAGTCGGTGTGAAATGCAGGAGCGAGTGGATTTTGTGCGTTTTGTCACGCACACACACACACACACACACACACACAGTCGCGCTGCGATTCTATTTTCCTCTGTGCTTATCTCGTACTGTGAAGGCATGTTTCACGGGACGGGTGTCGACGCCGTACCTGTCGGGCCCTGATTGGCTGCCGCACACAAACACGCCACCCGTGTTCATGAACTCAAAGGAGCTGCCGGAGTTGTTTTCTAGCTAATTGCCTATGCTAATTTTATCTCCAGAGTAGCAGTAAAAGCATTAGTGCAAAGCTTTTCTTGGCACTGAGATGGTTTTTTTCTTTCCCCCCCGACATCTTTGAAATAATAAAAAAAAAGAAAAATCTGGCAAACTTCAGAGCCTCCAGTAAACGCTGATTGTTAAAAGTTCCTCATTCATCCGAACGGCGGCACGCAGACAAAACGCTGATTCATCATCCCGACTCCTTCGCTGTGTTTTCTTTTTAATTGGGAAGAGTCACAACAGAACTCCGACAAAGCAGCAATGATTCACGCTAACATCAGATAGCTGAGAGGACAGCCTGGGCTGTGACCTTTGAACTCCTGAGATATTCCCATTTGGATGTCTCGGTATTGACTCGCAGGGAATTGGCTCGGCTAATTGCTATTTGCATAGCTTTGAGTATCCCAGCGCTGCACCCGTGACATTTCAGTCTTCTGTCTCTTTCCTCCGTTTCCCCGGCTCCATCTTGTTCCTCACATTCCGGGGACGGGAATTAGACGGTGTTTGGCGTGTGATTAAGTATTCATGCTTAAAGTAGCGACGGGCAGATCTCGGGAGAGACAGCCGTGGAGGAGGAGCGCAAACATTAATATGCGCGTAATAACTCTGTCTGCCGATCTGTCTCTGGCCTGCTTTTGGTGAATTTTAAAATGTTGAATTTGAAAGGATGAATGGGGGGACGGGGAGGGGGGGGGCGACACCCCCTATGTTTCTATTTTTTTGCAGATAGAAGTCGATATCAATGAGCACGCTTGCGGAATAGCGGTGGAAAGCTGGGGCCCAATTGGGCCGGAGTAGAACCCTTAACATACCTCATTTCGTTCCACTTGAAAGACGATGCAAAGATGGCGCCTGTACTTTATTATTCCACCGTTGTCACGCCGTGCGCTTGTCTCTCTCTTTATGGCCGCTTGTATATTTACGTGGCGTGCGCCTGTGTGGGCGTGCTCATGCCGTTTCCTGCACCGTGTCTTCGTGTTTGTCTTGCAGTATCTCAGCGTGTGTGTGTGTGTGTGTGTGTGTCTTCCAGAGTGAAATGTCAGTCTCATTTCGGTTTTATTACTTGAGGGACGAGAAGGAGGGCTTTACTCTGTAATCTCAGCCCCCCCCCCCGGACCAACCTGGGAACGCATTCACCCGAGCTGCACGGCGGCTTTTATTCACCCGATCCTCCGACTATTCCATTATTGCTGCAAAACATTTAGTTTTGTCTGCGCTGGCTGGTCCGGTCACCAAAAGGGCCTTCGACTGGCTGACTGATTGCGATGGATTGGCCTATTGGGGGGGGGGGGGGGGGGGCTACTGAATATACGGCTCTTGTCGAAGGCCTTCCGTCCAGAACTCTCTGTGAGGATTAGCTGAAGATGAAAGATGTCAGAGAGGTTCTAAAGGCTCGTCTCACGCGTCCAACCGGGATCAAGAACAACTCGGACTTTTGTTAAAAACCGCTTGGATCTCAAGTCCTGTGAGCGATGTCAGGAGAACGATGATTAGAAAGACGGCGTCCGTAAGGCCCCCCCCCCCCCCCCCCCGGCCGCCATCGTCCGACGAGACAGAGCGGTGAGGCTCCACTTTTAGAAAAGGATCGTGCCGAATCCGTTTTAGCATTCAGGAAGTGAACGCGTTCTCTTTTCTGTGGCTTTCATCATTCAGAATCGGGACCCTCGGTTTTCAGAGGAAATAGAACATGAAGAACTAGAATGGGATGAATCCATCCCTCCGTCAACCTGCAGGAAGACAAGAGAGAGGGAGGGAGGGAGAGAGGGATGCAGGAAGACCGGAGAGAGAGAGAGAGAGAGAGGGAGAGGAGGATGCACCTGATGACGAGCGTAACTACATTCACGGCTCCCAGCTTGTTTAAAGAACGGCTGAATGATATTTTTGGCTGATTTTAGATTCTCCTCTCCTCGTTTCCTGTGATCTGTAACTCCCCTGATATTCTTATCGGCTTTAATTGATATCCTGCTGATCCTGCACTAAAGTGCTGCTCGCTTTAGCTCCTCCTGATAATTCCAGGCTGTCATTCTGTCCTCTGCCGCTGCAGAAGGGAAAGTCCTCTATAAATAAAGTGATGGTTACGGCTGAACCGCTACCCGGCGCCGCGGGGGGGGGGGGGGGGAGGGGGCTGCGCTTTATTCTGCCGTCTGGTTCCAGCCAGCGGACGCTCCATCACAGCTGTGGTTTAGCGCTCGGTGAATATGTTACCATGCCAATGAGGCCTGTGTAGATCCGGCCGCACCTTCTCCTGAAGCTAGCCGGTGAGCCGCTGCTGCGTGGGAAGAGGAAACCGTTCCCCCCCGAGGCGGGGCCGGGCGGGGGGCCGGGCGGGGGCCGGGCGGGGGGCCGGGCGGGGGGCCGGGCGGGGGCCGGGCGGGAGCCGGGTTTGGGTTTTTTCACACTCCAAAGAAACGAGGTGGCGGAAGGGCAGAGGTGGAAGGAGGAGGCGAAGGCGCAGACCAAATTGAAATCCGAGTCAGTGGATGAAGAAGAGGGACTCTTCATTTTGCCGTGTTGTGCATCCGTGTATATGCCCCCCCCCCCCCCCCCCGTCGCTGTCTCCGGGCGCCGCAGCATCCCCGCGATGATTGATACGCACCGAGAGCGAAGCTAGCTACAGAGAAGATCATGCATAAAAGATGAACACAGTTTATTGTGTTTTCCTGGGGGCCGGGGGGAGCGCTGAAGTTATGGATTTATGCGGCGTGTGATTGGATGACAGCCTGGACTCGTGGGATAGATGCTGAACGGGGGGGGGGGGGGGGTTAGGGGCGAGAACTCCTGTCGGACAGAACTTCTGCTGGGGGGCCGGTTTCAATCCCAGCAATGGAAGGTGGCGCCGTCGATGCCTTTGACCCCCCCCCCCTCACCTCTTCATTCAGCGGTGGACTGACGGCCGGCCCGTATCGGATTGTCGCTCCGTTCCTTTACGGGTTTGATCGCATTAAAACGCAGACGATCCTGGAGGGCGATCAATCGGTAGCAGCCAATCGGCTGCCGGATCATTCCCACCCGGGTCGCTGGCACGGAGCTGCACTTATGAAGGTGGACCTCACGATGACGGACAGGACTCCCACGGCTGCCGGTATTGATCGGTGGTCAGCGTGAGTCGAGCTTATTGATCGGCTTTGATTCCTTTGTTTCATCGCCTCCTGGCTCAACTAATTGGGCGATTCTTTGTCGACAAGATTGACTTTTATGCCTGATATTACGGAGCTCTATTTATTCCCTTGAGGGGAAAACAAATTAAAGGGAGTGTGCCCCCCCCCCCCCCCGCTTTCCCTCTGATATGATTCATATGAACCCGTTTTTCTGGAAGACGCTCATAAATCAGAGAAGAAATCATTATTTTCTCATAAACATGATGAGATTGCTCTCATGTAAAAGCACTTTATGAGATGGGCAATCTATCCTCCCCGTCACCTGACGGCTGCCTGGCTCTCTGATTGGCTGAGCGGCGTTAGCGGGAATGCCGTTTCATTAAAAGGAGACGTCCGGACGCTTCCCATCCGCCTCTCTGCAGTGATCCCTGCATCTATTGGCTCCTCCTCCTCCCTGTGAGGGACGGGCTGTCTCCGTGGCGACTCACTGGCCGGCTAGTAAACATGGACGCCGGTCCAGCCCCCGGGCCCGTATTGACCGATGCATTACTGGGAGGTTTGTCCAACTGGAGTGATTACAGGGCTTAGCTGAGATTTACTCAGCGGTGAGGGAGACGAACCGCATCGCAGGCAGCAGGTTGCAGGTTCAGATCCCCGGGGACGGCGTGGAAAGAGGACAAATCTGCACTTCGGTGGGGCATCTTGGAGGGGGGGGGGGCTGATGTAAGCTGCATACGTAGGGCTGGGTCCAGAGACGAGTAGAGGCGTGGCTCCTAAACGTCCTCTACTTGGTGCGGCGCTGCCCGGGAACGGTGTGTGTGTGTGTGTGTGTGTGTGTGTGCGGACGTTTCAGCTTCTCTTGCTTTTATGACGCTTTCCACTGGGGGGCCTGGGACCATTAGCTCTAATGAAGATGACGGAAGTATCCGGCTTTCTGGGGATTATTTCCCTGAAGAGTCCTCCCGCCCGTCCGGTGGCGTTCACGCCTCCTCTGGGACCGGCGCCTCATCGGTGGCTTTATTACAGGTTTGCCTCCTTCAACGCTCTCCATGGGGGGGGGGGGGGGGGGGGGGGAGCAGACATCGCCTGGCCGCCAGCATGCACACGCGGCCTGTCCTCCACGGGGGCCTGTGGTTCCGCCATGTTTAGTTACGCTCTTCAGAATGGAGAGCTCCTCTTTTCATTACCCTCGCCTTTCAAACGGGCCACGCCATGGCAACATGTGGCAGGGATCAATTTGAATGTCATTAACACGGGCGGCTTCCAGGCCCGGCCTTCATTCTCCCCCCAACCGCAGTAATTGAATCAAGGAAACCGGCGGCGGCGGCGGCGGCGAGCGTCTGGTCAAGCAAACAAAAGGATTATTAACATCGCCGACGACTTTGTATTTACAGGAGCGGCTGAGGGAACTGTGCCATTTACAAAGCAATTTACCGCTGTGATGATGCAAGAATAAATAAATGGGAATGTGTTGCGGGGGGGGGGGGGGGGGTCACGCATGTCCTCAGACGAGCTCTCAGTGGCTGGGGACTATTTTAATACGCTGCTGTTTAGCAGTCCCTGCACGGCTTCCGCTAACTTTTAAGAAGATTAGCGGCACAGCTGAGGAGCGGCCGACGTGACGGTGTCAGCTAAGCGGGGGCTTTCCTCGCTCGGTTCTGGTTCTGCGGTCCCGTTTCAGACGGCGGCGTTACTCTGTTTTCTGAGACGAGGAAAAAAAGACGGATCCCAGGCCCATCTGCAATTTGTCTTGATTAAGGGTCTCCGTCTGAGAGCAGCCGTCTCTACTTGGTGTCTTTTCCCATCTGCAGTTTATTTCATTCCAGCGTACCCCCCCCCCCCCCCCCCAATCCTGTCTATTTAACACCCCCACCTCAAGAGATTAGCAGATTAGAAGAACCCTTTTTTTTATTCCTACCTGCCGCCTTTTTCAGGTGGAATTGACAGGAAGATGAAAAGAATCGGCGAAAACAACTCTTCCCAACCGTCCCGACTCTTCCCGGCTCCCTCCCGGGTCACGTGACACGGCGGTTATTATGCAGCCGAGATGCGTGGCGTGACCGGGCCTATTTCTCCAGCGCGGTGTGTGGAGGCCCTATCACACACTTCAGCAATGCGTAGCCAATAACTGAAAAATAAACGCATGGCTGAAAAATGAAAAGCGATGGAGGCATACGAAGTGCTGGAGATGAGAGAAAGGGGTGGAGGAGGAGGGGGGGGGGGGGAGGTGAAGCAAAGGATGGAGGATCTAGCAGGCTGGCTGGTATTAGCAGGGAAAGCCTCTCCACTTCTGCTCGATAAGAGATGGCCCTGGCCAATGATGTGGAATGGTTTTGATTGGCTGAGCCTGATCCCCCCCCCCCAGCAGAGCGAACCGCCGGCGCCGCCGTAACGCTGTCGGATATTTCATACTCCGGCCCAGCGGCCGTGACGACCGCAGGGCGCGGCGTCCCCGCTCTCATGCCGTTCCACCTTCCGTACGTCCCTCCTGCTGCCGTGACGACCAGAGACGCTTTAAATGTTCTCATTTATCCGAGAAGGTCCCGTCGGGACAAAGATCTCTTCTCCAGGGAGTCCGAGTTCAGGTGCAGCTTCCAGGACTCGTGCGTTATTCCAGCTGTTTGTCGGGACCCCCCCCCCCAAACATCTGGCGGTTCCTTCGTTGACGCGTCCGATCCTAAAAACGTCTCGCAGGAAGTGAAACCTGCGGCGACTTTCAGGTGTGACTTGAATTTGTTTGATCTGACTTCACCAAAGTGAAGCGACTCCTGGGCATCCTGACCCCTCTGTTACCCGGCCAACCAGCTGGCTATGATTATGTAGTGTGGAGGGGGGGGGGGGAGGAGCCATCTGGAGCAGCCGGTGCTTAAAACAAGCTACTACCGTTGCGCGGCGTCCCTGCTGTGTGTGGAAACACGCGTGAATGACAGAAACACGTGGGCGGATGTGGCAGGAACAGCCGGGGGGGGGGGGGGGGGGGGGGGGGGGGGGGGCTATGCCGATGTCGTTCAGGGGGCAAGAGCAGTCACCTCTGAGGTGGAGTAGAGTTCAATGATGATGATGATGAAGAATCCTGCTGCTTTACTCTACCCTGGTAAACTGTGATGAATCGGGGGGTGGGGGGGGGGTCACAGGAAGTGACAGCTACAGTAGCTTCAGCTGAAGAGGCTCCGTTTTGGGATTGACTACATTTAACGGCGTTTAACGAGCCGCTAAGTGACTCAAAGTGTTAATTAGCTCTGATTATTTTAGATAAAACTTAAATGATGCTTGAAGTGAGACGAGGGACAGAGAACGTGGGCGGGGGGGATAAAACAATATTTAGTGAGAGGCCAGAATAATAGATTATAATTAGAGGCGTGCAGCAGAGGGACGAGGTCGTCTCCGATAGGGGGGGGGGGGGGGGGCGTGTGGCTATCAGACAGGCAGCTGTCGGCGCTCTGGAGGACCCGTGCTGTGTTCCCACCGTAATCTGGGCCGCGGCGTTTGATTCTGTGGTTATCTTGGCGTTGTGGCGCGGCGCCGTGCCGTCCTCGCCTCGACCCGCTGTCCGAAGGTCAAACCGGCGGCCGCCGCCGCAGGTTACCCACCGGCAGAGGTGACCGTGGACAAAAGGACCGGACTGTCATTTCGACATTGAGGCCGGGGTCCGTTTGAAGTCTTATCGCGGCGAGCTGCAACAGACTAGCCGCCCCGTAGCCTCGCCGCTATCAGATGAGATGATAGCAGGAGGAGCGATAGCAGGAGGAGCGATAGCAGGAGGAGCGATAGCAGGAGGCGATTCAGCGACTCCTGGAGGAGATGAAAAGGCTTCGTGGGAGAGGACGACCTCTCCGTCGCCTTCCAACACGTCTTTGCGTGATGAAGACTCCTAAAAGAGAAGGTTATTGGCTACGATGAAGGATCAGCTGACTGAGCTTCCAGGCGGGCAATGTAGATGTCTTTGTTGCTGGGCGACCCCCCCCCCCCAGCTCACCGGCTGAGATAGCCCTCAGCAGCTGGTGGCGCTGGTTTGTGGAGGACGCTAGCGCTAACGTAGCGCTGCGACGGCCCCCAAAAATAACACAGAGTCACAAGTAGCACTTAAATTACCCCGTTTCAGACATAAAAACCTTCAGGCTGTGTGTGTGTGTGTGTGTGTGTGCGTGCGTGTGTGTGTCCTCGTACGGGGCAGGGTTTCCATAGAGACTAGGCCGGCTAATCCGGCGAGCTGTGGAAGACGGAGCGTGCAGGTCTGAAGTGCTCAGCGTTACGGCGGCTCCTAAAAGCCCCCCCGCCTCTCAGCGCCTTAGTCTTCATTACCTCCACATCCCCTTTTGATTGGCTGCATTTATCCTGAGCACCCTGGGTTTGGGAGGGGGGAGACCGTAACTCCATAGCGCCCCCCCCCCCTCCCCAACGACGCACGAACGCCGTCGTTGAAGTTGTCATGGCAACCCTTGAAGGCAAGGATTTGTTCTCGTAACTTGTTCTCGTTTTCTGTTCCCGGCGGTTTTTAATACCCGCTCCGTAGCACGCCGCGGCGCAGTGTGGGCGTCGGGATGCTAAAAACGGTCCGAACGCCCTCTGGAGGTGCCGGCGTGCAAGAATGAGCTGGCATTCCGATTGGTCCGGGTGGG